>NW_010564208.1:53649-63473 GCF_000687285.1 Phaethon lepturus | reverse complement strand
GGAAAGAGCCACAATTATTGTATTTTCCTTCACCCACTGATTATGTCATCAAAGATAATTTCTGTTTACTTTCTTTCCTTCTGTGAAACATTAGAAAATGGAGCTTCTTGCTTGTGTCTAATATATTTCACATATGAGCCATTAGTGTGATGTTTTATCACACTTCAGAACGATTTGAAGGAAGCTGATTTATTCTTCTGATGCATAAGAATTCCTCCAGAGAGATGCAATTAGATTGCTGAGGGTCAGTCGTTGCTCCCTTTATCCAGGTATTTGGAAGTTTGAATGATTCAAAAGACAGACATACTTACATTATGTTTGAAGCATAATCATTTAGGCAAAGAGTGATAAAACCAGATTTTAAAGAGCTTTCCATCCTGATTTGTATTTTACAGAGTTAAATGTGCTTACACCATAAAACAGAGTTACCAGATCATCACTGGAAGTGTTCAAAAAACATTAGATGTGGCATTTCAGGATATGGTTTAATGGGGCTGGTGGTGTTGGGTTGATGGTTGGAGCTGATGATCTTAAAAGTCTTTTCCAACCTTAATGATTCTGTGATTCTGTGATTCTGTGATTCAGATCTATGTCTGAGAATCTCAGTGATCTTACACCCCGTGTTCAGTCAATTTTAAAAAATCATTTTGCTCAAACTGCCACTTGACAATACAGTCTAAACATTTACCTTAAAAGGCTGCATATGATACCCACTCAGAAAGTCTTGCAGAGTATTAGCAAAGAAAGTTCAACAGGAGGAATGGTTTCCAAGTAGTATGAGGTGCATTAATGTCTGTCTTGCTCCCTGCAGAATGAGACAGCAATGTATTTTGGATGACTTGTACAAGTCACATCTAAAATAAATCATGGCAACCAAAAAACTCTGTCATGCAAGCAGTGCTGGAGAAGTACTGGATATGGATTTTTATTGGGTGCTTTTTTTTTGTAGTTACTGTTTCATTTGAAAAAATCTAATTTGATTTTAAAACGGTGGAGCACATTTTCTTGAAAGTCTATATAAGGTTGTTAAAGAATCTATGCTTCTGTATCCCTCTAATACTTCCTATACAATTATCTTGATGCACGCACAACATTGTTATAATCAGATCCCTTCAAAATCAACCGCACCTTTCAGCAGAAACTGGATAAAATTGACACTTTCACTAATTTCTACAATTTATTCCACTAATTTCTACAATTCATTCCATACTAGTAACAAAACCACAATTTATTCCATACTAGTAGCAAAACCAACAAAACCAAGAAGGTTTTATTGACACAAAGATGCAGATAGAAAGTCAACGTGCTGAATCAATCAAAAATGAGACAAAATAAGCCAGTGTGTAGATGAACACAGTTGTTTTACTTTGCTACGGTATCTGACAACATAATCACACTGACACCAACTCCTAAAGTCTGAATGTTTCTGGGCATTAACTCTAGGTTCATTTTCACTCCAAAATAGTTAATGATCTGATCCTATCTGTGCTTTGCAACTCCTCTTCTGAACACTCCAAAACATAAAAATAAATCCTTCAGATTCTTCTTTCTTTTCATTATATCAGCAAATTTCATAAGGCTTCATATTAAAGTTACTGCCTTAAGGTGATCAGATTGCTTATTCACCCCAAAAAATCATCCCATGTCCTCAGCTAAAAATCTTATTAAACATAATGAAGCAGAAATCAATCCCTTTATGAAGTACAAAGACATTTTTTTCACAAAAAAAATACCTCACAGTGTTGTGCCAAATAACACATGTAACTGTTACTTTGAATTTCCTTTTTCGTACAGTCACAGAAGAATTTATGACAGAAGAAACCTCTGAAGACCATCTAGTCCAAAAGTGGACAGAGCTCCGGCCATGGTATGACAAGTGCTAAGCAGAGAGGAATAATCACTTTCTTTGACCCACTGTTTATGCTCTTGCTAGCATAGCCCAACCTGGTTAGCCTTCATTGACATGAAGGTATGGTACTGACTAATGTTCATTTTGCTGTCCGCGAGGACCTCAGGTTCTTCTCAGCAAAGCTGTGACCTAACCAGTCAGTTCCAATCCTGCACTGCTTCATGAGGTGGTTTTGCTCCAGACTGAGGACTTTGCATCCATCTTTATCGATCTTCATGAGATTCTTGTCAGCCCATTCCTTCAGCTTATCAAGGTTCCTACACATGGCAGACGTTCTCACCAGCCATGACAGGTAACTCTTTGAGCCCAAAGGTCTAGTTTTAATTAGCTTTTCAAACAGCTTGAAGTCTAGCCCATTCACCCCACAGTCTATCATTTCACTAAAAGGATGCTATGGAAGACGGTTTCAAATGTCTTGCAAAGCCAAGGTAAATGATGTGTTCTACTCTCTCCTTACCCACGCAGACAGTCATTTTATTACAGAAAGCAACCAGTCTGGTCAGACATCATTGGTACTAAGAAAATCCATGTCAGCTGCCCTCAGTCACTTTGTTCTCCCTTTGTTTGGAAAAAGCTTCCATGAAGACTGTCCCTGTAACTCTCACAGGGACTGAGGTGAGGTTGACCCTCCTGTGATTACCTGGATCCTCTTTCTTATTCTCTTCCTGAAGGCGGACAGTATTCAGAAAGTTCCCTTGATTGCCAGACATTTTGAAAAACATTACAGATGGGCCTCAGTAATATTGACAACACCTGAGATTCATCCTGGTCACTTCCACTGGGTTGTCTGTTTTCAGTTTGCTCTAGCTTGTCTCTCCCTCACTGCAGGTACCACTCCTCTCTGCTCACTGTACTACTAGGCAGAGATCTTAGATTGACAATAAAGACTAAGACTTACTTTCCAGAACAGACTTAGGCAAAGAAGATACTGAGTACTTCCACCTTTTCCATGTCATTCATCATCAAGCTACACACCCCATTCAGTAGCAAACCTCAATTTCCATTATTTTATTTTGCTGCCACAGTAACAGTGGGATCTTTCTAGTTGTGCTTCACATCTCTCACTAGTTTCAGCTGGAGCTGAGATTTGACATTCCTCATATCATCCTTGCCTGCCTGGTCAGATCAGCTATAAAGTAGCCTTCCAGTCAAGCTGGTCTTCTACTTAACTGTCTGCCCATCAGGATGGATTGCTCTTGCACTTTGACAAAGTTGTTCCTGAAGACCAACCGGCAATCTTTGGCCCTTTTAAGCCTCATGGCAGCCTCTCATGACTATAAGTTTCCTGAAAAAACTTTCTTGAAGTTCACTCTGTTGAAGTTCATGGTCATTATTCTGATAGCTACTTTCCTTCCTTTCCTCAGGTTCTTCAGCTCTATCATCTCATGGCCACTGAAGCAAAGGTTATCACTAGCTATCTGTGCTGGCTTTGGCTAGGATAGAGGTAATTTTTTACAGAGTAGCTAGTATGGGACTATGTTTTGGATTTGTGCTCAAAACAGTGTTTATAATACAGGGATGTTTTTGTTATTGCTGAGCAGTGCTTACACAGAGTCCAAGGCTTTTCTGCTCCTCACACCATTCTACCAGCAAATAGGCTGAGGGTGCCCAAGAATTTGGGAGGGGACACAGATGGGACAGTTGACCCCAACTGACCAAAGGGATACACCATACCATACAACGTAATTCTCAGTATTTAAAGCTGGGGGAAGAAGAAGGAAGGGGAGGACATTCAGGGTTATGGCATTTGTCTTCCCAAGTAACCACTATATGTGATGGAGCCCTGCTTTCCTGGAGATGGCTGAACACCTGTCTGCTGATGAGAAATGATGAATGAATTCTTTGCTTTGCTTGCATGCATGGCTTTTGCTTTACCTATTAAACTGTCTTTATCTCAATCCATGAGTTTTCTCACCTTTACCCTTCTGATTCTCTCCCCCGTCCCACCGGAGGGGAGTGAGTGAGCAGCTGCGTGGTGCTTAGTTGCTGGCTGGGGTTAAACCACGACACTATCACATTCCCGCAGGCCCGTTTTTATTCATGAGTAACTGATCCAACAGAGTCCCTCTCTGTCAGTCCATCAAGCACCCCTGTCATAAAATTATCTGTAGAGCTCTCTTGACTTTTTTCTAGCACTCATCCCTTCTCCCAACAACAGATAACTCAGATGGAAGAGTGTTGCAAAACTTCATTAACCTCTGGCTTTTCTAATTCAAACACATCTGAAGTTGCCTTTAGCTATTTTTATGCAACAGGATCTGACACGGAGTATCAGATTTCCCCACTGAATTCTTTAGCTTGCTTGTTTACGGGTAATGTCAGTTTGGGAGGTATGGTTCAGCTTAATCAAAAATTACATTTGATGCAGTAGTTCCTGGAAGAGAAAGTCCGCATTACATGGTGTTAATGAGAAATCAAATGAGGTGAGTAGAATGATCCCTCACAGCCTTAGTAGTCAATTACTTTGAGGACATGGAGAAATGATGTAGTTAAAATAAGAATCATTTTGGCCTTCCAGCAATATTCAAACCCAAACTCAAGTGAAATTTAAAAAAATCTTTCTTTTCTTTATTATCAGCAGTGCTTTATTCTTGCCAAAATCTAAAGAAAAGCTGTCAATTGTTTATGAAAAGTATTGGGTTTGTCTTGCTTATTTCTGGTGCAAACAAAAGCAGTCAGAAACCTGAGAAACAGACTCTCGTGTTCTCACACAACCCTCTGCATTTTTGAGTGCTTGTCCTGATTCAGTTATACATTTAAAGGGAGCATAAGATAAAGGAATGTAGTTCTACCTGCATTACACAATGTGACACATTCCCAGTTAAGCTGGGTGGCTACAGCACTACAAGACACCAACTTACCTGTGCTGTGAATTCGCGTGGACAGACATGTTATTTCTTCAATATTTGGCATTTTGACAGGTGCTGTTAACTTATTTCTCACACAGAATTTTGCACATTTGATCAAAGTATAAAGGCCATCTCTATTTCCATTTCTTCTTGCTTGTGTGCTTTCATGATAGCTCCTTTTTTCTCCTTTCAGAAAAGAAGCTTAGTATACAGTACATTATCTCCTTGCTAAATTTATGGGATCTGGTCATAGCCTTTGTGAAACTAAAATTTAATCTCAACTGCAGCACCCCTCATCTACCAACATAATCGGAGATGTGCTGCTTTAACATTCTGCTGATACCGGGAAAATGAGAACGCTGACCTTTGTGTTAATTAGTTAACCCAGAGAAGCTACTAAGATGGAAAGTGTGGAACTTAGCAGGGCACTAGGTTACATATTCTACTCATATCTTATGTTAATTATGGGCTCAAATAAATGTTGTTGCTGCACATGCTAGTAGCCTTCTAACCCCTTCATTTTTGTTGGGGCAGGCATATATTTCCTCTCCTTTTTTTTTTTTTTTTTTTTAATTTCAGGTGAACTAGAGCATTAGAAATTGATTAGTAGATTGTGTACATGGTGCTGAGTGATTCATTATGCTATTTTCTTCTTTCTCAAGATACTCTCATGACACATTCCCTTTTTATTTTTTGATAATACAGAAAGTTAAGACATTATCCATGTCATTACAATAAAAAACCTTCTCATAAACATGCAAATTGGATCTTTTAAATATGCAAATTGTTCCTTTGCAGATATCTCAGCAGTGTATCTACCTGAACTATAACAATAAAATAGCAGCACGCTTCTAAATAAGTACAATTGTCAGATTCTCCACTCTCAGCCCTTACCCTTACAATGAAAATGCCCAGAGTCTAAATGCTATTCTTGGCCAAGTCACAGGTTCCTTAAGCCCCTTCAGAGGTGACCATTTTGCTCTGAGTTATTACTTGAAACGTTATTTGGCAGTGAAGCTAGCAGAGAGATTGTCAGGTAAGACTGATGCGCTCAGCCTGAAAGCACAGTCACACAGCCGGTACTGCTGTACTGGGTTGAAACTGCATGAGCTTCCACTGCAACATGACCTGTCAATCTGTCACATGTCACCTGCTCTGATTAAAGATTTTGGTAGTGAGTATCTGCAAATGGAGCAAAGGTTTCCTAGAAAGTAATGGTGCAAAAATAAATGCTTGTTTATCTGCATGTTTTTATTAATCAGGTGTCTTTTGCCCAAAAGGTCTCTTCTGACTCCCTATTTCCTCAGAAAATACGTATAACACACGTCATCAATAAAGACACTTCAGGTCCTTCATCTACCAGCTTTGCTTAAGAAATTTTTTTTTAGGCTGGAAGAAATTAAGAACTTCACTTTATTAAAAGGCAGGAAAACATATTTTCTGCTCTCATTCTCAGTTTTCAGAAATTTGCCGCATCAGGCAAATTTTGTCTCCTCTCAAGAAGAGGTCTTCTACCTAAAGACTTGGAGAGGGCCAAGATTTGAATTAGAAATTGATTAGAAACTTTGTCTGCAGGATTAGATAAATGCCTACTTTAAGGTCATCTTTATCTTTTGATCTATAGTGTCACGGTTGTGTGCTTCAGGACTTAATTCACAGTATAATGGGTTTGAGTTGAGACTTGAGTACTATGAGATGTGCTGTCACGCATTGCTATTCAATTTAGGTGATTGACACATTATCCACACAGTCTAGGACTAGTGGCTAGGCTAAGCACAAAATTATAGCCTTGGTACCCTCATCAGCCACACTAGGGAAAACGCTGGAGCGTGATGAAGCTCCCACATGACCTGCATAACCAGGTTTCCTTTCTGTGGAAAGCAGAGCACGGGGAAGAGAAGAAGAGGGAGAGAAAAAGAGTGAGGAGCTGTGATCAGGGCAGATACCCACACTTGGGAATTGGGAAGTTGCCCCAGGCTACCCAATGTAGACAAAATTCTCAGGAGGCTTAAGGTAAGCATATATAATCCTTGACCAAGCACCCCTCTATGGGATTATATTGTACTTCCTACACCAACTTTCACTCAAGGGTGTGTTACCAAGGCAGTCTTTGTGTCTCTCCTTCTCAGCAAAATGGGAATGGAACACAATGAAGTTAAGTGATTCCTAATCATCCTAATGAACAGTTTATCTTCATTGCCAAGATCAAAGATAGCAGATTAGTGGGATAGCTGAGAATGGAAAGTAATTATGAAATGATGAGGTCACAGAGATTAATCACCATTTTCCCTTTGACTTCAGCAACTGAGCGAACAGTCAGGATTTCAGCTCAAATCTTTTGACTACCAGACTGCTGCTTTGCATCACGATGGAGCCTCATTCCTCTGGTGGGGACTGAGATATCTCCAAAATATTTTATTTTGTAATGATGTCAAAGAACAAAGGAAACTAGGAACTCAAACAAAAAAGTGCTCAAATGCTGTGTTTGAAATATATTTTCTTATGCCAAGAAATTCTGCTGAAGCTTATCCAAGCCTTAAGCTGTTTCACTGTAAATAGGCCTTGCAACTCATAAAATGCAATTGCTAGGAAATGTAAACTCTGCCTGACATCAGTAAGACTATTTATTTAGGTGGATAAGGACTGTCAAATGCAGTTAAACTTGATTCTGTAATGATAAGAACTTAAGATCAGACAAACCAGGTAATACCAGAGATCCATCCAGCTCAACAGTCTGTCTTGAAAAGTGGCTTGTAACTGATGCTTGGGAAAATGGGCACACATAGAGTAAACGTTCCCCGATACCTCCCATTCAGCTTTGAGTGCACTTCCTACACCAGAGATTGCATCCAGATGATTGTCTTTAAGAGATGATGAAGGATGTGAACCCATTTTGGCCTCTACAATATCCTGTGACAATGAATTATGCAGTTTAATTATTTATAATGTGAAAATAATCTCTCTAGAGAGAAAGCAATAGTTTAAGTGAATTGTAAGGCAGCTTGCTCAGTCAGACATGCTGTGGATCATGTTGCAATGCCAGGGCCATAGCAAATGCCCCAGACAGCCATACCAAGAGCGAAGGATACACATTAGCAATGATTTAGTTCCACTTTCTTGCTATTCGTAGCTCACTGGAGTGTGATGGGAACCAGATCTTGTATATCCCAATAGGACTACACCCCAAGGAGGAACAGGGGAAGACATCTCAGCCAGAGATCTCAGCCCACAACTGTGTTATGCCATTAAAATTGACAGTGACTTCAAGAGCACTGCTCAGCAAATTGTTCCACTAGGCATCTCAAGAAAATTATCTGGGGATCTCTTCAGTTTTTCAAACAGAAACATGACCTGGTAAAGTAACAGCAAATGCTGCCTATTTTCTTTATTGCAGGTTTGAGAGAAATTATTACGGTTTGAAGTAGAGGCATTTTCTAGTAGATGGTCCAGAGAATAAAAAAGTGACAGAGAATTTTGACTTCTTCATATGTTGGCAGCCATATAAGATTTATAAAGGAACAAAAGGTATTTTGACCTCTTTGCTGCTTATAGAGGGGCAGCCTTAGGAGACAATTGTATTAGGAGGCTATCAAACACAGAAAAAATGTTCAAAAGAAGGTAAGTCAGAAAGTAATTGTTTCTGCACCTCACCTTTCAATTCTTGCTACGAGATGGCTACACAACTCACATGTTCAGAATCTTAACAGTTTTTTTCCCTGTGACGTTGTTGTAAGATGCATAAAAACTCTGTATATTCTTGCTGTGAAAAAAAATCATACAAAAATCAAAACTGCAATTTCAGAAAGGGCAGGGAAGCAAATCTGATGCTATCAGTTGAATTAGGATCACACCAGGAACTTAGGAAAGATCATCCTGATCTTTTCACACTACTGGGAGCTGATGCTTGCAAATTTTTCAGGCAACCAGAATTGAAGTTAGTCAGACAAGTTTGTTAGTATGACAAATTTCACAGGTTGACTCTGTACATATTATTCACTTGTGTTTGTCATCAGGCTTTTAAAATCTCGGGGTTTCTGGGTGATATCGCATAAGATGGCTGAGCTAATCTAACAGCTTCCTACTGACAGGCCGGCTGCCCCATAAAAAAGGGATTGAGGGGATCGGAGGCAGTTCAGCTCTTGCTCCTGCTCCTGTCTTGCCCCTGTCAGACCAACTGCCAAACACAGATAACCCCTTTCCCCCCCAATGGCTATGTTGCATTGCATTGCTGTGATCATCCGGACAGAATCTGCAGCACAACTTTGCAGTTCCAACCCAAATGGTTTGGGCACAGGCAAAAAAGAAAAAGAAAACAAGACAGGCAAGGCAAGTGGCACATACCACTGACAAATAATCTCCCCTGGCATCATTGTTTAAATTTTTGTACTTTGGTCCCCAGTTTTGTTTTGTTTATTAGTGGCTTTCCTTGCCTCCAGCAGGTCTGACTGCCTGCTGTGAAGTCTCCAGTTCTATGTATATCTGAGACAGTTCAGAGTTTGTTTAATCATTTGTAGCTCCTTAGTTGTTTGTAAGGAGACAGGAGGCCATAGCAATGTCAAAAGGATTTCTTGAAATACACAGAAAGAGCAAACAATCTATTTAAGCCAATAAAATGTCACTGTATGACCCACAACTAGCAAGCAGAGATTTACATTTAAATTGATACTTCATTTAAATTGATACTTAATTAACAACAAAATATTCAACTCTTATCTGCTGCAATCACAAGCATCCAGAAAGGGCAAAATAATCCATGTAGACTCAAAGCTTTCCTCATATTCCTGTGGAATTTTTAACCACAAGCACCACAAGCTTTCACAAGCCTGTGGCAGAGTTGTACAACTTTTTCTCAAACCAAAAAACCTACTGGATTCCAGAAGCTGCAGCAACGTACATGTGCATGAACAAATCTTAGCAACTGAGTGTCCTGACACACGTTGTCCATGTCTCTCTTTGAGGGCAAGGTTCTTTTGCAAATCAACAAAACACCTTCTGCAAGTTCTGGAGCCAGTTATTAGTCACAAAAAAAAAAAAATCTGGCTTCACCTTATCTTTTTTCTTTTGTC
>NW_010564208.1:4665-53618 GCF_000687285.1 Phaethon lepturus | reverse complement strand
AGCAGGAAGTATAAGATGGAAAAGGTTACTCAGGGCTGTCTGAATATTCCTTCATGTCCTCTCATTCAAAGCCACTCAACAGTTCTGCAAATTCTGTACCTTATGGATATCAGCAATTCCTAACATGAAGTATTAGGTTGCAGTCATATGGTGTTCTCTAAAAGACATTTGTTGCCTTTTCTTTTACATAAACAGTAAAAGTTTAAATCACTTTAGCAGTCTAACTGCCCTGGCCATCATAAGAAAGGGAAAGATGTTCCCATTGCATCCCATGACAATTCTCGGGTGTCTTATCTCTGCATGGCACTGTGAAACGTGAGAAATCTGTATCTATACATGTACCCCATATAGATACTGAATATACCCAACGTACACCCAAATACATGAGCCAGTATAGGAAAAAATACCAATGTACACCAAGTAAACACAGATAACCAGAGCTCAGTGCATGAGTAGGAGTAGTTTGAATTCTTGATTTCCTATGCCCCTAAGCAAAGATATTTATCAAAGTAACCATAATAAGTAGCTGCAACACATATTTATTGTCTCCTCAATACCACTAACAGTATATTTTCAGACTCCTTTTTTTGAAAGAAAACATGAAATAATTTAATTCCTTTGGGGTTTTTTTTTTACATTTTTGTGCCATTTTGGTTGCTAAAAAGAAAAGTAATTGCCAGTATTTTTCCTGGGCTACACGTAACTGTAAGTTGCTGGTTTGTTTGTTTTACGTTATCACAAACAGTAAAACCTGGGAAGAGTTTAGTGAGATCCACTAACAGGCAGCAGCAGTATCTCTGCTTGAAACCAAAAGCAGAGGAGTTGGCAATTCCAAAGAAAGTGACATTAAGATGCCTCATTTTTTCCCTTTTTTAAAATATTTTATTTTCTTCTTGTTTTCACCCAGTCAAAGACATTGCAGTTTAAAAAGGCAAAGTGATCCTATTCAGATTAGAAAAAATCTAACATCCATCCTGTCTGACTGTCTAGGAAAACAGTACTTGCAGTAGCAATTACAAGGATGGTTTGGGCTTTCTCTCTAAGGGAAACAAAACTAGCTCTTGCCTGGCTAAATAAGGCAATGCATTCCTTAAAAAAAATGCAAAAAACGTTATTATGTTGTAAAAATTTCTGGAAGGCTGCTCTGATCACCTTAATGTGTCTTGCAGCAGGCAGTGAGGAGAATTTGTAGGACCTATAATACTTTTGCCCAGACACACTCACTGAACAAATGAATCCCCGCAAGTGGTTGGGGGAAGCGGCGGATCGCTGCACAGCTGTATCTAGCACGTGGTCTGCAATAAGGAGCCATGCTGGGTGAGATGTTAAAATTGTACTTCTCCGTCTGAAGGAGCCTATCCTGTATTCAGCTGGCCTCTGCCTGCCTCAATATCTAATGAAACATTTGGGACAAATGACATTGGTTTCTACTAGTTAAGAGCTTAGCTTCTGTGGGCATTACGTTCAGGCAGGGAATAAGACATGCTAAGTCTTGCAAGACGTCAGTCAACCTAGGCTTGCAGCTATCACTCAAGTTGGACTCCAAAACTCAGAGCAGGTTTCTCATTTGGCATTGCGGAGCTCTCCTGCTGCACCAAATCCTGCTTGCCTTCAATTCCTGCATACAGCCAGGCACATTTCCTTCCGTCTGTGGTGAACAATGTGTGTGTACCTCTGGTTTATGCATGTTTGGCAGTTGTCTGCATCATCACATACGAGACAGCGGGCGTCCTCGCTGGCAACTTGACTGCAATCATATTGCCAAAAAGGAAAACCCTGATGGCAGACATCATGATTCCAAGGGGCAGGAAGTTTGTGCTGGGAAGTAAAAGTCACATCTCTGTGAAAAATGAAACTAAGGAACAGCCAACAGCAAAACATGAATAGTCTCATCCTAAATAAAGGCAGGGTCTTTGTCAGAATCTACTGGAAAAAAGAAAATGCCAAAAGTTTTTGATTAAAGGAACATAAAATAGCAGGGGGCAATGGAAAAGCAGACTCTGTCAGAGAAGTAGTATTACTATTAGCACCAGATCTGCACTTTCTAGACAAATGAGCCTGGCCTCACTTCAAGACATGAGGCTCTTTAGAGAACATGATGTCCAGCAACATTGTTTTCAATATTTCACAAATGGGGTAGAGTTCTTCTAAAAAATGAACAACTGCTTTGTGAACCTGAACAAAAGGAGATGAGACTCAAATTTGTTTGGAATAGCTGGTCCTAAAAATGAGTTTACAAACACTTTTACCTCCCACTTTATAAAAATTCTTGATTCTACTTGAAGTTTTTTAGCTTCTGCAAGGGTAGATAGTGGCCTCTTACACAAATGCCTTTAACTCTTTCCTACAGCTAGGGATTATTTATCCAAACTTTGACCCCAATGAGTCATTTCCATCATCAATCAAATTATTCCTTCCTTCAGAAAAAAAAAGAGAAAGAATAAATCAGAAGTATTATAACACCCAGGAAACATCACTGTCTTCCTTGTAGAGCTGGCCTGAAGCCTAGGGGAGGTTGTTTCAGGGAGATCAAAGCACTTGGGATGTACAAGTAGTACCCAGAGGGGCGGCCAGATGAGTGAGTCAGCTGCCTTTGAAAAAGCATACACTGGCATGGGTAGGGCCATCCCTGTATTTCAATAATAATAATAAGCAAAACCTATCAGCAAGGTGGCAAATAACAGTTCTCACAACAAACAGCCCCAGAAAAGCACTGAACTGAGGGATATCCATTTCAACAGCTAGTTTTTTGTCACTAGCTATAAGGTGTGTCCCTAACTGATAGCTCCTGGTCTTTAGTCCATTTTCACTCAGGTGCAAATATTTTTTTCTCTCAAGGCAAATATACCATACCAAATATACCATACACCAAATATACTCTAACATAACTTCTGCTTCATTTTTCTTACAGCTGTAAACCAGGGTAAGATTTATTTAAAGACATAACTAGAGTATTTGATTGCAATTGTCTCTAAAGCTTTTATAGAGGGGACCAAATACTCACTGTCTTTAAGGACAGCAGGCTAGCTAAGTTTGAAGGTACTAGCCTGAGCTATGGGAGGTGTGGCTTAATTCATATGTTCCGCTTACACTTCTGGGTGAAGTGGAGCAAATCTTTCAAATGTACGGTATCCAGAATCTTTACTACTGAAGTGGTAATTGAAGCCATCCTGTCTTCCATGGGAGCATTATGATGACTAAAAAAGAGGTTGTAATACCTTGGATACCATCATAAACACTTTGCATAAATTTAATGCTACACAACCTAACAGGCATTTGGAACTGCTCCCTGTTCAAGGAGCCAAGTGAGTGTTTGATTTTAGTATTGCCACCAAAAAGGTACGGTGTTACCAAAGGCAGAGCAGAGCACAGGCCTCTTCAGGCAGCTGCAAAACAACCCCCCGTCCTAATATTTTTGTTCAAAAAAATAATATCCAAAACTAAAAAGAAAGGTCATTTTTCAAGCAGCTTAGTTATAACTAGTTGAAGATCTAAAGACTATGAAGATGTTTTAGTACAACTGCATTATATAACATTATATAAGATTGAAACTACTTTTCATTAATACAGGGGATATTTTTTTATGTAACGCGATTCACTGCATAACTATGACTACACAATTCAAATACCTGAAAATAAACTGATATTCCTATAAACTACTTCAAAGAAGAAAGGGCAGAATTCAGGTTTTTCATAGCAGACTTTGCAACTCAGCAGGGCCCAGGCTGGCTCGCAAAATTTAGAACAACTGTCCATGCCTTAAGACACCCCATGGGTGTCTGTATTTATTCTCTGTTCCTACCTGCTGGTCTCGAAACCAATGCCAAACATCTTTAGGCTATTTGTGATCTGTAGCTAAAAAACACATGGAAGTAAAATTTACAGCATTCATCGTTCCTCTAAAGTATAATCACTTCTGTTCATTAGGAAGGAAGATGTTTTTGTCTATTTTCATGAAAACAAAATAATATAATATCATATAGGGTTGCTGACTCTAGCTGACAAGGCAAAGGACTAAACCAAGATCTGTTGTCTCAATAAACATGTAAAATGACAGAGGAGAAAGATTAAGACAGTCTGTTTTTCATTAGTGAAAGCAAGCACTCATTCTGCCAGAATTTCACTTCTCCCACCTTCGGCTGTGGAAATGACTCCTTTTGTTTGTTATGCCACACACCGGGTCACGTGTGCTCCTGGGCTTCATGTTCTTGCAAACAGTCTGCTTGTCTCATCAGAAGTGTGATAGAAACATGAGAATAGCTACAGGGACAGCAAATGACATTTAGTCCTGCAAATTCACCATGCACCCCAGCAGAAGTATGAAGCCAAATGACCAGCTTTGCCTGAGCTTCTTGATGAAGCCATCACCCTAAGGAGGAGCACAGCCATTTCTCTGCCTTTGAAAAGGGGATGCCTTGCCCCTTTCTGCTTCCTTCTGACATTGCTCAAGACAAAAATCCTTGGGATCGGGTCATTTGCCAGTGTGCAAGTTGTACTGTAAAACTCCTATATTTTGGACCTGTGTTATCACGATCTGTCATTTTTTCTTGGGTAAATGATAAAAATTTAATTATGATTATGTTATATAAATAAAAATAAACTATTTGGGGAAAGATTTTAAGGAAACCAAATAAACACTGGTTATAGTCAAACAAAACTTTATTTGTCCAAATATAATAATCGAGGTAACTTAAAATTACATACCTGAACCTAAGCTTGTAACTCTAGATTCACTTTGTAGTCAATGAGGAGTAGCTATATTTCAAAGGTGATTCAGCTTATCATAAAATAAGAGTTTAATGTGAATATTCCTCTGGAGGTGTCTATATCTCACAAATGACTGTATTGCTTAGGATGACTAACTCAGAATTGTATGTCTAATTTTTAGACCCTTACATTTTGGCAGATGGATCCCACCATGACTATGCTAATGTAAGGTATCTATGACAGGCACTATTAAGACAGCAACTTGGATAAAAAGAATTTGAAAGAAGTTAAATGATACTGCAGTTCACATTACAGCAATGTTTTTCTCCATCGATCATTTCACTACCCATCATAAATATTTCTTAGTGATATCTCCTGAAATTAAGTGTACATGCACCTAGTGCCACCAGCTGAGCTGTACAGCCCATAATCTTTTATGTGAAATGTCATAAACATCAGATACAACATCTTAACAGTACCTTTTAGCATGCTATTAAGGCATAAAAATCCTAAGATACAATGTAGAAAAGAGTGTGTGGAAATGTTGATGAAAACAGCTTTATCTCCCCTGCACTCAAGCATCTTGATTTTAGGCATTCATAAATAAGTCTCAAAGAATACACTAAAGAAAAGTAAAAAGGAAAATGAGTGATATATTAAATTGTCTGTAAAACATTACAGAACGTTATATCCAAACCTTGAAAACAGATTTGTAATCCAAACCCCCAGCTCTCAAATCCAAGATGATTCTGTTACATCTAAATCTAAATCTAAATAGAAATAGAAATAGAGATATTTCATAGTCCAAGCAAAAATGAAAATGTTGTCATATTTTCTGGTATTAATCGTAACATTCTCACCACTATTATTTTGAAAGGAACTGTGAGAGAAGAGTAGAATGTCATTTTGTCATATTTAATAAGACCACAAAGGCCAAAGATTATGACAACGTTTGGTAGAGAGACAAGGATTTGATTTCTATTGTATATACCAATGTTAGTAACTTCAGATATAAACACAAGGAAGTGGCATTGTTCATTTCTAAAGAAAGAAAGTGTTAATACTGGTATTACTGACGCTCAGAGTCATGTGCCTGGAATGTTAAAATACCCAGGACACATTATTTATACAGCATACTGTGTGCAAGTGAAATCCTAGCATTGGCCCTGACACTAGACAGCACTGACACAGTTGCCAATGAAGGTAAATGCATTCAACAGATATATGCACTTTTTATCTCAGGAGAAATCTGAAAGATGTACTTAAATTTTCCAGTCTTCATGGAATAGCTTCTATTTCCTTGGAAAGTCTGAAACATTTAAACTTTTAAACTATTAAAGCTAAATGTTCTGAAACCAGGAGAACTATGGATCTTTTGCCTAGGGGTATCAAAATGGTTGGAGTCTCTCTCCCCGCACAGTCTACCATCATGCGGTCCTAACAGCAATTTGTGAAAAAGTACAGTAAGCTGACCTAGATTAAAGAAATGGCAAATATCTGTTTTTAGGCAATGAAACTGAGCCTTTAGGCCCTAATTAATTTCAGACTAGGAAACTTAAAATATCTCCACATAGGTGTCTATAGGTGTCTAAAATCCTCTTACAGGCAATAAAGCCTAGGAAGCATTTCAGCTCGTGATAGAACAGACATCCAGAAGATGACTCGGCTGCCTACACGTTGGTTTGCAGTGGCATTTGATATGTCTCAAGGTATGTATGATGTCAAGACAACCTCTGGGAGACTCGCCCTTCTAGAGCTGCAGCTGGAAGTAAGACAAGAATACTGAGGACATGGGAAGTGGCATTAACGTCTCTGTGGTGTGAATGTTGGCCAGCTGAATCGCTCCCCACATCTCCACTGACTACCAAGACTCCTCCACAGACACCACTGGGCACTAAATTTATCAGCCTAAACTGATCTGTCTTAAAGCTTGAAACGAATCCCATCTGTCAGAACCATTCAAGGAAAAAAAAGGTACCACAGTTACATGATGCCAGGTTTCTCCTTCAGTGTAGAGGCATTGAAAAAACATTAGGCATCATGGTAATGAACCAGTGAAATGTGATAACTTGTAGGGCAAATGGAATCAAGCAGGAGGAGGAAGATGGTGTTGCCTCCTTGCACACCATCTGCAATAACTTTTGTAGCTCTGTCATCAACATTTTGAAGAAGATGATGAAAGCTAGAGAAGGATTTCAGAGAGAGCTACGAGACCTGGTCATAGCCTAGAAAACACACTTCATAAAAGGCATGTTATCATGCATTATTGTTAATATTCACACCTGTTTATATGGAAAGAAATTTCTGTCAGTAAAATTCTGCAAATTAGCAGGAAAATATTCAAAGATATGCCATGTTTGAAAACTAGGTACTGGTAAATTTAAATGCTTTTTCCCTAAATAAAGAGAAGCTATTTTTAACTCAGGTTTGCCTATGCTTTTCACAGTGATGCCCGAGGATGATTCATTCTGGTGCTGAACAAGCAGTGTTCTGCAGGAGGTCAGAGCAGAGGAGCAAATAGGTTCCCTGTAGCTGTGAGACTTATGACACTACTTAGTGGAGCTAACATGTCAAAATGTAACCCCCAGAAATGTCCCCAGGCTCTGCATGAGACCTCACAGACCTTGGGGAATGCACTGAGAGAGAGGGGAGAGAAGAGGCAAAGGCTGCCTTTTAGAAGAGGGCAGACTGTGCCAATTAGCACAGAGATATGATGAGGTGCATCTTGGTGGCTGTGCTTCTCCTTTCATCTTTCACAGACTATCCAATCCCCCCCAAAGCCATATCAGAAGTACAACTAGTAGCACATCCCAATGTTTATCACAAGAAATTGTTAATAAGATTGAAGATTTTCTAGAGGAAACCTTGGGAAACATTCCATGACTGAAAACTAAAAACAAAACTGTAACATTTAAGATAGCTCTGGCAGGGCAAAAACGAGATATGCAACAAAACCGACAATGAGTTTTCTCTGACTAAACAGTATCATCTACAGAAGGATGATTTCCTCACAAGCTGAGGAATTATTTCCTTTTTGTGTAGCGAAAGAAAGGTAACAAGGAGCTGCTGGGATCTCCTTTGTCTCCCACAAGAGCAATTGAAAAATTGTTGCGGAATTCATGGTCATCTATGAGGGAATCAGAGGGGATTTGGGAGGAAAAACATTGTACATATAAAGTAATGTAATAATTACTAGTTTCAGCTCAACATAATTGCAAATGAGCTTCCACCAGCTACTAATTATCTTCTCGGTTATAAAGGCCATATTTTATTTAAATGAAGTGGAATGAAGTGCTGGTAAAACCTACATACATAGTACTGATGAGAGAATTCCCTTTAGGCCCTTGAATTAAGGGTCTTGTTTTTAAAGGTACAGGAAGAAAAAGCACACAGAAACTGAGCATCCTAACAAGTATCTGGTAGACCCCAGGTCTAACTGGGAAGCAAGTTTACTTTCTTTGAATGTGTAACAAACACACAAAGAAATATAGTTAATATGTGATGCAGCTAAGTTGCTCTTGAGTCCCTTCTGAAAAGATCCAGACCAAATAAACTTTTTGGATGAGCATCTTGGACTATATCCCTCTCACCTTTCCTCAGGCACCCACAGAGAAAGTACTTTCAGCATTTTCTGTAATCATGGAGGTAAGCACATCTTTGCTGGGTCTCAAAACACCCAAGTTATGCCGGAGGAACATTTTGCCCAACTTCACCTAAGGAACTTGCAAAATACCCCATGGATTGAAGTCAAATCTTTTCCTACACACAGAAAATCCTAAGCCCAGGGTCTCTCTCAAAACGTTATATTACATTTATCTGTGAAAACTAATTATCATTCATAATCATGATTATTGGAATAAAGCCTAAGGGCTAAACAGAGCAAGACGGGATAGCCTGTAGTCCTTGCCTAAAAACTCCACTCTAAATAGACAAGGCGGAAAAAGGCTGGAGGAAATGCTACAGCATGAGAGCGGAAGGGTGTGATAACACCCACCAGCTGAGATGGTCCACAATTCTCATTTTTTAGGCAGAAGATATAGTTCATGGAAACAGAGGAGAAGGCAAGAGATGTGTTGCGAGGGAAGAGAGGGAAGAAAGAAGGAAGCGACTACACAGTGTACACAAGGAAAGAAGTTGCAAGGATAGCCGTCTTCCCAACAAGCTGCAAAGTCTATAGGATTAGTGATGGATTTAATGCACTAAGACATAAATCCACAGTGAAATTAAAACATTGAAACACAAAGCCAGAAATATCAGGATGATCAAAGACAATGAAAATCTTGTAAGAATAGCTTACCTATATAAATATTTTTGACATTTAAATGTCAAAATTATTTAATGACAACAACAATAGCTGTCAAGTGCAAATGCACTGAGCTATCCATTCACCTTTCAAATAGCAGTTTAATAGGCAATTTTAATATTTTTCCTTTCATAGGCAAGGGGTCTATGTTTTGTTTACAGGATTTGTCAGTTGTAGTCAAAAATGTCATTCTTATCATGAAACATTCATTTAATAAATATCACAATCATTTAAATTTTATTATAGAGCATGCTGGCTCTTCTTAGGATCAGGGCCACAGCAGCTAAGCACTCATGACCTCGCTGTGAGATACTTCCTATTCCAAGTAGATTGACAGTTGAAGACACAAAAAGCCTGGCCATAAAGCCCACTAGCAGGGAGCTCTCTGGAGTTACGGACGCGGCAGTGGCTGTCTGCACAGGCATGAAAACCTTGGCAAACATCTCAGAGTGCAGGCACGATAGCTAAAAAAACCCGGACACCACCGCAGTATGCAAACCTTTACATACAGACACGGTCTTCTTATTACAGCGTAATGAATGTACATTATCTGTATTTGCAGCTGGTTCAGCTACTCGTAATTATCTGGCTCATTTCTTGTACATCACACTGAATACATAAATGTAATATCCAGAGATGTAGCAGAATGACAAAAACACAAACATAATTCATATGACTAGAAAAAAATTAGAAGGCAATTCTACCGTGCTGATGACAATTCCAAACTGAAGAGCATATATATTTTTTGAAAGGCATTTACTTTTTTTTCCTTTTGTCTGAAAGAGGAATAGACATTTGGCTTTAACCCTCCATTTTTATAGCCTGTTTCAGAACACACATGAAATTCTTTTTCAGTATTTGGTTATTTGAACATTAAGCACCAGATGTTCCGTGCTTTATATCGTATATAAAATATATATTTTTTTAGTGTCTCTGTTGAAACTCAGTAAAAATAAAAGTGGGATTGTTTTTGCAGTTTCTCTAGAGAGCAACCTATGCCTCTTGTGCATGGACTACATTTCCATGTGTGATTAAAATGATAGGTGTCTTGTGGTTTATAAAACCCAATCCTATTTACTTAGCTGTGTTTTTAATTAAGTGTGCTTTGCAGTCAAACTCTCTGTGGCACTTGTATGGAGAATGCTATAAAAATAAAATGAGTGACTGAATGTAATATTGGATAGGGACTGCTGAAATGCATTTTAATGTATTTAGAGCGTGCTCATAAAACTTTTGTTGGACAGGGTAAAAATTCAAATTTCCTGGAGGAGAAGAAACTTTTTTCATTATTTAGCCATAGTGACATATGACTAGATGTTACAGTCTACCCAGAAAATTAAAAAACTCTTTTATGCCACTATTTCCATTCTGAGTTTCAGGTTTTTCTACCTTACGGCTATTTTCATCAACCATAGAAGAACAAGTGATAAATGAGGCTCCTCTCCCTGCTCACAGTTTTGCTACTCTGGTGGCTCTGTCGTAGGAATGAAGGACTTGGAGCACCAGCTGTTTGAATTTTGCATCTTTTCAAACCACGTGTACATCTTACATCTGGAAACTCAAACATCTTTAAATTATTAGATGACATTGAATAAGAGATATATAATTATCTGGAAGTATATTCAGTACTTTGTGCTTTTATTGTTCTTATGCCCATGACTGGAACATGCAGAGCTTCAATTTTGATCCATTCAGCTAATGCCTGTACCAACGCAAAACAAAAGATGGTCTCTGCCCAGAGAAGTATATGATCTCAACAAGAGATTAGAGAGAGATGCAGGGTGAGGCATAGATTATGCCAGAGGGAATGATGGACAGTAAAGTCGCTCCAAAAATATATATCCACTTTAGAGTGAAGTAAGTGATGCCCCCTCAAAGTGTCCCTTTCTCTCTAGACACTGTAAAAGGAATCCAGGGATTTGAGAACTAGACACCCAACTTGCAGATGTCTAAAATAAGAGGAGATGAACCTCAAAGAGTCAGAATAGCTAATTATTGTCAATTTTCTCTGGGAAGCATGAAGTAAGACTAAAGGAAGGCTATTTATATCAAAGAGAGCGAAGGAGTGGTTTTGTGCGTATTTGGATGGAACTGATCTCAGTCAGATTGACACCGACTACGATACCCAGTCAGGCACTTCCCAGTAATGCAATGATGCAATCAGTGATTTTTCAGTGTATTTTTTATACATAATTCTATTTCCTCCTTATCCTCTGCAGTAATAAGACAATGCTTTGTATATGGTAGAAACTTTATTAAGTTGCAGGAGCAAAATGTACAGCTACTGCTGCAGGTACTGCTTTGCTTTGTGAGTCAACTTGCATGACTTTGCAAACACTGTGTTACACCCCAGCTGGGAGCAGCAAAAATAAAGCTTATGCTCTTTCTGGTGGCCACGTTCCCCTCTAAAACAGAACTTTCTCTGTGATGCTGTATGTGTTTGCATGATGTCAGCTACACAGCGGTCTGAACCCATTCTTGACTCAGATCACTTGCCCTCCTGAATGTTGTAAGTGCAGAGAAAGACTTGCATTATAGTCTGGGATTTTCCTTTGGGAAAAGCCAAAGTTCTTGCATGTACAGTGAAAGATGTTTAAGCGTGGTGGGACTGATCAGGCTACAGCTAAATCCACCATCATCTTAAGTTTGCCTCTTTCTAAGCTTTTTCTGTGCTTTGAGCCTGAGCTGCAGCTGTGGCAGTAGTTCACAAGACAGACAGAAAGTATGTGGACCAGGCAGCTGCACACGTATGCCTTTTTTTTACTTCTACACTGTAGTTAAATACACAGCGTTTTGACATGTACCTGGATATCCACTTTTATCATGAATCTTCACTTACAGAACAGGAATCATACCAACTTCTTTGTCACCATCTTTGTCTATCTTGGATTGCAAAAAGAGAGACAACAGCACAAATACTCTAGTGAGTAGGGAGAAGCACTTTTAGCGGTTTTTTTGCATTGGATTGCAAAAAGAGAGACAACAGCACAAATAATCTAGTGAGTAGGGAGAAGCACTTTTAGCGCTTTTTTTGCATGTTTTTAGTAGGTTCAGGTCCTCCTATTAGTTTCTGTATTAAAGCAGCAAAAGTCTGCTGGTTGAAGAAGGAACCTGTACTCTGTGTTGTGATCCTAAGGGTAATCCCTACACTCTCATACTTGCAATGAGCATAGTAGTCTAACAATTGAAATTACCCAGTTACTGCACTTTAAATTTCCACAATACATCCAAATAGTGCATAAGAGTGTAAAGTCATGAGGGAAATGGCATAGCTGTTGCAAAACCATACTTCAAAAAAAAAAAAAAAAAGCAGACTACATGCTGCTAACTGCAGGAGAGGTGAATATTTCTTTGCACTCGCTTTTAGCATGTTCAGGTCATTATGTAGGCACACCCTGAGTTGCTTACAAGTTCTTTGGCTGTGTACAAATCTTCAGATTCTAAAATGGAAAGTATTTTTACTCGTTGAGTCATGCTGTCTTGTAAACAAAGAAGTGAACTTCGACAATATTAAATTTTGTAGCTTAATGTGGGATGGAGGCACAATCAGAAGATGAATGTTGAGCCCAAAGGGAGAGACAGGGAGCACTCTGCCTGTTTCCCCTTGAGGAACAAGGGGATGCTGGCCAAAAAGCAGCACAGTCTTTGAAGGATAAGCTTCTGCTCTACTAACATCATTCTTATATCAATAAATAGGCAGAAATATCATTTTCAAGGATCATGAAGAACATAAATTTAATCTTTTGTTATCTTGTTCTGCATATCCTAGCTAATCGTTGCACTTGGATTTGGACAGAATTCAAGGGATTGTGAATGGGTGAATCTTCTGCAATTTTCTTTTGTAATGTTGCATTACCAGTGATGTTTCGAGTAAAAACAAAGCATCCCACTTCGTCACAAGAAATGGTGAAAGCAAGCATAACGACGTTCTGGTTTTGGAAAAGTACTCTCATAGCAAGTTGGAAACAGGACAATATTGATGAGCTACGTGAAGACTCTTGCTTATATTCTCAGCTGATAGAAATTGTGACTGTTGCACTGAGCAGAGTTGGACAGAACAAGGTTTATAGGAACTCAGAATCTGTTCTGTGATGATTTTCTTTAATAATTGATCACAAAATTAAGCCTCATTTTTAGGCATCCAATAATAAGCAGGTAAGCCTGACTCCAGAGATTTACAGATACTACAGTGATAAAATCCATGCTGAAAGGTCAACATAACACAACTATTTCTAACTCCTTGTTTTCTTTCACTGTTGTGTTCAACTTCGAAGAAGAGCTAGCTACAGCACATGACATATCCCTTCCTCTTAAGGTTTTTATTTCATTACTGATTATAACATACAAAGAAGCTTGCTACCAGTCTCTGACACATATAAAAACTATAACGGGATATAAAGCTCAGTGTTATTGATATATTTGGGGGGGGCTTTATCAGTTCTCAATTAATACACTCGTAGGATAATCTAATGAATGGGGGGCATTTGAGGCAAGTAGTTTTATCACTTCAGTTGTTTCTGATGTGTAAGTAATTTAGGGACAGCAATCAGAATTGCTTTGCTTAGTGTTTGGGCATGCTTGCTGTGAGTTGATGCCTCCACTGCTGAGATCTCACCACTGCTAGGGGTGTCACCACTGCTAACGGTGGCACCGTCGCTGGAGAGGAGCAGCTCTGCAACGTCACAGAGTGACAGCTGGACAGTGGTGCTGGACACAGCATCTTTTTAACCAACTCAGTCGTCCTGGGGGCAGGAGACCAAAGGGCAGGTGACAAAAAGGGCGGTTTGGATGGAATAGTGCGAAAGCTGGGAGCAATACACTGTGTTTTTTTTAGGCAGCTGATCTAAAACAGAAAAAATAGACATTACTTACCTCCTTCCTGCTGCAAGGAGCATGTGCAGAAAGCTTCCTCGCCTCCTTCCCTTTCCCCTTTAGAAAAACTCAGCCACCATTTGCCTCCACTTGCCTGCACTCAGCTGCCAGGCCAAAGGCTCCCGCTGGGCGTTGTACATCCTGCAGCACTGTTGAGAGTGAGCAGCTCCAGACGCGCTGCCTGCCCCCTCTCGGCAGCAAGTGGTACTGCCTGTCCGTCAGCCACCCTCCCCAAGCGTGACCTTGTCAGTCTGCACAGCCACTTACAATCAATCTACCAGGTGCATGCATGCCATTATTGTACAGTTACAGCATTGAATATGTTTTATAAATTCACCCATTTTATTTCATCCTTTGTTCCTACAAAGATATATATCATCTTAATTCAATATAGGCAAAATCGCTCCATTTTTCTCAGTTTTTCCAGTTCATTTCTGGTGCTGGTATTTATCTTGTCAAGCCCAAGTATCAAAACACATTTACTAGCTGCAGTTGCAAGAAGTGTAAACGGGTTTCTTGCTTTGCTTAATTTCATAAAACCAGGAGGCTTGGTAGTACCGTCATAACAGGAATTTGTAGCGACACAACACTGAAATAACTCTTGCTTCAATTTGTTCGTATCAGGGTAGAAGCTTTTTAGTGTGAGAGAAACCCAGGGGAAATCAGGAGGAATACTGAGTACATAGACATAGAAAAAGAACCGTATCACTTACTGATTCCAAGGCACCTTGCTGAAATCCTAGCTACTTCTTTTTGCACCAGAGGGAACTGGGCTGAGAAATACCTTTATGTATCCATTGCTCCACTCACTGATTCAATAAAAACAGGACAAAAAAACTTTTGGTGCCTGATTCTTCAAACGTCTATGCAGCTGCTTAAGTACAGGTGTTTGCAAGAGCCCTAATGATTTGAGCTTAGATGTGTGTTAAGTAGTTGCAGTGTTAAGGCTACCGGTACATAATGCTAGCTTCTTAAAGTATGCCACTAGTATGTGGGCGTCAGTCCCTCCATGAGATTATGACCACAGTCCTCGAATCAATCTTATGGTATTTAATCAATAAGTATAAAAAGCATTATTTTTGAAGCATGAGGTCCCATGTACTAGGAAAACCCTGAATACTCTTTCTTATAGAGAAAACTTAAGATATCCAAAATCCAAATAGGGAAAAACAAGGACAGAAGAGTCAAGGCAGGACTTTGCTGTTTTTTCAAATTAAAAATCAGTTGTAGGATACAGCTGTGAGGACCACAAGATCACAAAATAGATTTGATTTAGATGCCAGACAGCTATAAAAGCTTTTTTGAATGCAGGGACATCCCAGGGCTTCTTATTCACAACAGTCTCTTTCGTGTCTATTTTTTCCTTCCCTTGGCAACAAAATAAGCCTAAAAAAAAGTCAAAAAGCTGTAAAGTCATCCCTGCTAGTACTGCCGCATAATGACCTAAAATTGAATAGATTAGCTTAAATTGAAACATTTTTTGGCATTGTAACAGAGCCATTATGGGATATTTAGTTACCATAGAAACACAGGTAATGAATGAGGCGCTGTCACTAAATCATGAAACCTGAAATAAATGAATACAGACATTGGAAACATAGCCTCATATATTACATTAAAGACCAATCTCACTGACACACCACTATCTCTAGAATATAAACTCTAACTTTACTGACTGGGCAAGTCTAAAATACAGATTGTACCTAGATATCATTCAAATGAAAAAAAAATTAGTCTTTGTTCAATGTTTGGAAGGAAAAAGAAGATGTGAAGTTTTAAGAACTTGCTGCTATATATTTGCTGTTCCCCCATGTTAAACAAATGTTCTTAAATAACCAAATAGTACTGCCTAAAGGGTAACATTTAACAAAGAGGGTAAAACGGCAGCAGCTACAACACTTAGGCAGAGCCTGTAACTGCTAGAAACAGCTGTTTTTCTAGCACTTCTATTTTCTGAGTTTTAAGGTTAAATACCATCCTGTTGTTACTGTTTTTAACCCAAGGTAATTAAGGAGGAGTCCTTTGCCTCCTCAAACAGCTTTGTCAACACCTATGAAAACAAGTCTAGTCTACTCTGCTTGACCACATTGAAAAAGCTCAGCCTCTACTGCCACTACCCAAAAAGTGAAACCCAAAGGTAGCATATATGAAGGTCTGTGCAGCGAGGCAGGGACGTGTGTACTTGTGTTTTGTCTTTCCCACACACATGTAAATTTAGCATCAGCACCCAGGGGAGCAAATTTAAAAGTCTGAATCTTTGACAAACTGGCAAACGCACTAAGCTGGTCCTTTTTGACTTTCTCTAATCATGTCTGTCATTCTCAGCTTACCCTTCTCATCCCTCATTCTTCTTTCTCTTCCCTCTTTTCCCTCCCAGTATCCCTCACACACAGACTCGCCTACTTTCTTAAACAAGAGGTGTGCCAATGCGAATTTAAAACTTCCTTGTAAATATTTCCACTCTAATAATTCCAAACATATTTTCTTGGAATTAAGTTCTTCATTACTGTATATGGAGCCAGTCAGGGAACACAGTGTCCTACTAGCTAAAGTTTATTACAACGACGTGAAATAGAAATATCATAGCTAGAGAAAGAGAATGAAGAATAAGGAAGGATGCAATCTGATAACTTGGGTATTTACCTGAGCCTTAGCAATCTGACACGTACCACACAACACTTATATGAAGATCAGTGTTATACATATTAGAGGACTGGTGAGATCCAAAGATAGGGTTATGAGACACAGAACACATTACACACATGACTGGTCTCTGAAGGTGATTGACAGCTTTATCAGGACACTTGGGAAGAGGATCTGGATTTCAGCTGTTGCATTTGCAGAACTAAAGAATCATTATCTATGGTAGAATTTAGGAAATATTTGTTTCTGTATTGTAGTCATACTTCAGCCACCTTCCACTAACAGAAGGTAACAGCAATATGTTAATATTCCCTGTTTCTGATTCTATCATTGCAGTGTTATAAGAGCAACCAAGGGAGAATTGCTTTCCCGTAAAGCTGATAATTATAATCTCATCTTCCATCCTACCCCTGAAACATGACAGCTAGTGTCATGTCTCTACCTTACAAGCAAAAAGGAGAAAAAAATAATCTGTAAAACACAGCCTAATTCCTTTCTCCCTGATGAGAGCTTTACAGAACAGGAGATACAAGCAAGCAGCTAAAATAAGAAATGTGCAAGTGGCACCCTCCACATGAGAAATGGTGATGTAACAAGAAAAGGTGAATTTCTAGTTTGTACCTTGTGTTTGCCGTACTTACCCTTTCTCCCACAAAGATGAGCGGGGAAAACTGTTGGGTATTTTCAGCAGGGTTGTATAAACCCTTCCATAAGCTTTCAACAGAACATCCCCACCAGAGGACGGGTTCCTCAGACCAGCTGGCAGATCCCTTTGGTTACTGTGTTTTGGTCTATAAGTGGGTTATGCTGCATGCATAAACTCCTGCAGCCCAGGGGACCACAGTGCCTCTCCCCTGGAAGCAGCTGGAGCAGTTTGCACAGCACTTGCTGTGTTCCTGCAGGACCTGGTTCCTAGACTTTAGCAACCGGCTTTGGTATCTTTCTGTCAGGCATGTTAGGAAACAAAAAGCTCTTAATTTTGCAGTAGTGTTCAGACTGGCTAATTGCAACCTCATAAGGCATTTAACACCTAAATAAAGCACTGTTTTAAATGCAGTACGAACCCAAAGGGGTAGTCTCTTTCAAAGGAGTCTCCATTAAGTCATCTTTAGCAGAATACTTCATGGAGAAAATCTTACAGCTTTCCATCCCTCCTTTTGTTTATATTGAATTAGTCTGAAAAGTCTACATGGTTAGAGATACCAGAAAGGTTGAATTTCTTTATCTTCTCTTGTCTGTCTTGTGCTGGTCCACTGGAGAAAGAAGGGGAAGAAGACAAGTTGTACTGAGTCTGGCTGGGCTGGTGTTAATTTTCTTCATAGCAGCCCATTTTGGATTTGTGACTAAAACCAGACTGTTAACAAAACACAGACGCCTGTGTTTTGGATGTTGCTGAGCAGTGCTTATACAGCATCAGGTTTTCATTTTCCCACTCTGCCCCACAGCAAGAAGGCTGAGGGGGGCACAAGAAGCTGGGAGGGGGCACAGCCAGGACAGCTGACCCCAACTGACCACAGGGATATTCTATGCTTTATAATGCTATGCTCAAGGATAAAATCTCAGGAAAAGGAGGAGGACACAGGGACATTCGTGGTTATGGCAGTTGTCTTCCCATGTAACCGTTATGCAAACTGAGGCACAACTTTCCACTAAGTGGCTCAACATCTGCCTGCACTACATGGGAAGTAGTGAACGAATGCCCTATTTTGCTTCGCTTGCACCCACAACTTTGTTTCACCTGTTAAATTGTCTTTATCTCAAGCAGAAAGTCGTCTTTCTTTTGCTCTTCTGATTCTCTCTGCCACCCCGCTGGGGCGGGAGTGAGTGAGTGACCGAGTCAGGGTCAACCCACCACAAGAATACAGAAGAGGGAGACAAAACTGAGGCTTTGAGATGACATTTTTGTATTTCCTGATGAAAGGAGGCAAATCTCAAGGCTGGAAAGAGTAAGTGACAGCTCACATTAAAAGCAGGCCCGTTCCGTGAGTAGCATCAAAGCTGACTTCCACTACATTTTTCTATGACTGGATAGCCACTGAGATGAGACTAGTCTCTTATGAAGCAGGATTTAGAAACCTTGTGATCTTCTGTTTTAGAAGTCCTAGAAGTATTTCTATGTTTTGTAAAAGATATCCTGAATTATTGATGCAATATCCTTTTGGCAATGTTCTTACCGGCTTTTTTAATATGTAAAAAACCCTCTGTGGTCAGATTTTTCTTCAGCAAATTAAAGAAAGAAGTAGGCTCATAGTTCTCAATTAATATACATAGAACTTCTCTTCATGTCTATAAAATCAAATTGTGCTGAAAGATCATGTTTTAAAACATTCAGCTTTTCTCTCTATTGATCTAAAGAAAATCCTTTACAAATTGACTGTCACCCTACTGTGATATCCTTAGGTGATAACATGTAAGTAATTCTGGTCATTTTAGTATTAAAAGAACACCTACCGTGTCAGCTGTTTGTATAAAAATTTTTGCACAAAAGACATTTGTAATCTGCAGAACCCAATGACTATTGCCAAGCACTGAGGGTTGCAAGGCAAGGAGGCACCGCTAAGTGGCACAGGGCACAAGTGGTGCGGGTCTCTATAGGCTGAGGCAGCCCCATACAGCCCCATACAGCCCCCCATTCCCTCGTTGCTGCTTGGAGCCTGGGGAAGGCAAAGGGGACCAGAACAAGAGAGTAGAAGGGATAAGGCATTTGAAACAGAAGCAATCTGAAACATTAAAAAGGCAAATCCAAGACCCACGATCTTATTTTCTAGATTTGGCAACTGTGTTTACAACTGTAGGGCACTTCGTGTGTATGGAGACACGAGCCATGCATACATGTGAAGCCTTCTGCTTACCCTGCCACGTACCCCAAGGAGATACCAGCCTGCAAAGTGCTTTGCAGCCAATAAATAAATGCTTCAGAGCCTCTGTCATTTGGAGTATAAATGTCCTAATGTATCCACATTTACGTGAAACGAGCAGCATGGAGAACTTGAAACTCTAAGAGTACGCACCCATTTGTTAGCCTTTGAGAGTACCATGTACTAGCACAGCAGCAGCCAACCAGGGGAGGGGAGAGGGGATGCTTCTTCTGTAACTTCACTGTTATTTCTTTTAAAGCAGACTAATAAAAGCTCGATAGAAACTAAAAAATGTCATAAAGGCCTTCTTGACTTCACCAAAGACTAAGGAGCATTCAACAGCTTAAAACCTCCTTGCCTGCTGTCCCCAGATCAGCTGCTTCTGCCCAGTTTCTTTGAGGAGCTGACTACATTTGCAGCAAAAAATTTCACAGCTGGATGGGGAAAAATGGAGAATTCCTTTTGCACCAAAAACACAAATGAGCACAATTGTGCCACAGAGACAAGGCAGGAGGGAAGAACACAAACACTCGTACTTAGTATTTCTATGCGCCGAAATTTATCACAACTTTCCTACAAAATTCTCTCATAGAGACATTCTGTTTATTAATTACAGCAAACAACACAGCAAAAAATACTGGCTGTAGGCTGCCATCTGCCGTTTTGTGTAACGGAAGGTCACTTGCAAGCAGATTTATCTCAGTACGTTGCCACTGTAAGCAACATGACAAATCCTTTCCCGTGGCAGGCTGGGGGCATCCCATTCCCACCAGTGGCAGCTGATAAAGTTTCTGGAAGCTGGTGGGGTTTTCTGAACTTGACATATTGCTCCCCAGAACTCTTTAAAAGACACTGCTTTGCATAGATATTGCTTCTCTATTAATACTAATTTAAAATTAATATGCTTTGATGCTTACTGTCAGGTTATGAATTTTTCAGCGACAAAAATACACACACATGCAATCCCCATGGAAGCCACACTAATAGGCAAAGTCTAATTTTTGTGGAACTTCATGTCATGTGTACAACTTGCACATTGTTTTCTTGCAGTAGCATTATATTTTTATAGTCATCAGATGGCATGCCCTGAAGGCTCTCCATCTGTTTTTCTGGCCTCTTAAAATCATTTAATGACTTATTACAGCTCAGTACACAAACATTTTATTGGGTTCAAGTGCAGCACGTAAATTAAATGAGCCTGTGCCGATGAGGAGATATTGGTTCTCTTATTTAGTTGGCATTTATGTTAACATGTGCAAGACAATTGCTCATAGACAGTTCTAGAAATAAAAGCCAGGCTTGTGTGAAACAGTAGTATTTTTGCCATTGACTTCAATGAGTTCAGGATTTCAACTGATATATCTTGGTCTCGGTGCATAAATTTCCAAGCCTGCAATGAGCTCCGCATGTGCAGGCTCTCAGATTACATATAGTGCTGTTAGTTTTGTGAGGAAAGTAGGGGACATGAAAGTCTCTCCATATTGATCATATTTTCAGAAAAAAGCTCTAGTGATCATTTCAGTATGTTGTGTGTACCTCCATCTCGTGGTAGTTATTGTTTCAGAAATTGTACCATTAATACTTCAATTCTTCATCTGAAACATTCGCCAGTTTTCAAAAAGTCTCACGAGTCCCTATTACAAGCAATCTTAAACTTTCTTTGTTCCAAAAAACACACAGCAGAGTGACTGACTAGCTAATGGGCCAAGAACACAGTTGAATTTTGCAGTATTTGAGCATCATATTCATGATGCTGTAATCAAGAGGATATTGTAAAGATTGACAGACCTTATACTAACTTACTTTTATGTTCTCTATAGCCCTTTGCAGTATGGATATAATGCTTTATAATGTGAAAGGGTCTTTGTTTGTTTGTTTGTTTGTGTGTTTTACTTAATCTCAGTAGAAAGTAGAGAAATCTGTGGTATTATGTATATACATGCATTCATAAGTACATGGTTGCATTTGCATGCACATATTTTACAATTTCTGAGAGAAAGAGAATAAGGATTTCAAATGAAGTTTTTGGAAGCTAAGAGCATTGTGAAATTTCTGAGATTTGCTCAGGAGTCTTCAACAATAAGAGTCTTCAACAACTTCAGCAAAATTTGTTGGAGACACCTTCTTAATTCTGTTGTCTCATCTTAAAAACACTGAATCTGTTAAAATTTAACATGACACTTCTCAATTGCTTGAGCCGGCAGGAACCTCCTGAAGTTCAGCAAAAAGGCAAATGCAGAGTCCTGCACCTGGGGTGGGATAATCCCATGCAGCAGGGCAGGCTGGTGCCCAGCTGGCTAGAGAGCAGCTTTTCAGGAAAGGACCCAGAGATTCTGGTGAAGGGTTTGAACATGAGCCACCAATGCACCTTCACAGTAGACTAAAGTGTCCTGGACTGTATTAGCAGAAGTTAAGCCAGCAGGTCAAGGGAAGAGATTATATTCAGCATTGGTAAGATCACAATTGAATTGTTGTGTCTACTTTTGGGCTCCACAGTAGAAGACAGACACTGACGTACTGGAAAAAGTGCAGTGTAGGCCACCAAGCAGGTTTGGGCCTGGATAACAATGATGTACAAGGAGATCAAGCAAGGTCTAGGCCTATTCAGCCTGGAGAAGAGAAGGTTGTTGGTGGAGTGATCTTACTACTATGAACAACACCAGATGGGAAGGTGTAGAGAAAGTGGAGTCAGATTTTTCTTGAAGGTGCACGGTTATACAACACAAGGCAACAAACACAAATTGGAACACAGAAAAATCTGAATAGCTATAAAGAAAAAAGTTTAACTATGAGGGTGGTCAAACACTGGAACAGGTTGACTGTGGGATCTCCATCCCTAGAAATATTCAAAAGCGATCTGGATGTGGCTCTGAGCAAACCCTGACTCTGCTTTCAGCAGGGGAGTTGGATGAGACACCTCCAGAAGGTGTCTTCTGGCCTGCCTGATTCTCTCCTTTAGTTTCTGAAGACTCTTCTTGTTCACACAGCAGTAACAACACGATACAGAAATTCTCTATTGGCTCTTAGGTACTTAAGGAAGAAACAGCACATGACACTGGAACAGCATGTTCTCTTGGAGCTGTCAAATCCATCAGTCCTCCATGCATGCAACGAGACAATTCATATCAATGCACTTTATTAAATGTTTGCTTCTCTTGTGTGTGTTGGGGAAACAGCTACTTTCCTGTTATTTAAATGCTGCTCTTGGACATCATATGTAAATGGTTTTGCCTGTATAACAGCACAACAACAATACGAGCTTGTCACATTAGCAGATAACACGAACAGTTAGCATTTTCCAATTAGTGGCAAGCAACTAAAAAATTCCAATTTCACTCCAATAGGGATGATCTGTTGTTAATCTCACCTTAAATAGATAGATAGACAGGTTATTTCTAAGTAGAACACACCTATTAACAACTCTGGGGGCATGTTTTACAAAAAACAGTAGCTCCCACTGAGCATGGTCTGTGCTGCAATCAGGCTGCCCTAAAGTGCCGCCTTCTTTTCCTGGCCCATGAAGATGTGGGGAAGAGAACTTTTGGCAGCCTTCTGAGTTATTTCCTTTCAGTCTGTGGGAGAGGAGAGTTTGAGGGGCATCATTAGGACTTTTATTTTTAAAAAACAAGATTGCAAATGATAGTTTTCAGTATCTATTCTCCTCTGTCAACTCTGGCACTTATATCGCCATCAGAATAAACAAAAAACTATCCTCAGTTACATAGCGGTATTGTACACCATTATGCACTCATATAAGACTAAATGTTACTATAAAGTAATTCCTATGTTCAAATACATAGCTTCGTATGTATTTTTATTAATGAAAAGGTTTTATCACAGCTAATGAAAATGCTAAGTAAATACCTTGCATCTGTCTTCATGATAAATCAAATCTTAGTGCAATTTTGAATGACCTAGACACCTTCAGACTGATAAACTGAGCATTTCAACTGAGAGTCAATGGACTCATGTATTAAGTCCTGGGATATAAGACATAATTTGTATTTGCTATGGAAACTCCATTGGTGCTGTTCTCAGTAGGCTAAAGTAGATCTTAGGATGACCTCTGTTGGAAAAACTCATAGATTAATGACAGTGACAGATTTTTTAAAATTTCATTTCACTTCCTAGAATGTAAAAGTAACGGTTATAATTTAAAATCAGTTGCGAATTGAAAAAAACATATGAAACCCTGTATCAATGCCTGTAAATGGCACATGCAATGGCAGCTCCATGAATAATGTATGAGCAACAGTGACTACTAATCATATTTGGAGCCTCTTAAACGTAGCTCTGACTTCATTTGGTCTGAAATTGGAGAAAAGCACTAAAGTTTATGAAGCATGAAGTACTGCAGTTTCTTGTTACATATACAGGCTTCAAAGGGTTATTAAGAGTGCTTTCTGCCAGTCTTTATCTATAAAAGAAATGTTAACTCTTCTGGGAAAAAATACAGAACTTGGGACTTACATTTGGGTATTTCTCAATGAAGAAATATTATAATAAATATAGATACTTATTTTGGGCGGATCTGCTGTCTGTTTCAGAACTTCTGATCTCTGCCTTGATTGTTGGCTATCTTCTCAAGTAACTATATCTAACAAATATTTTGTTTCTGTGCACACATTGAGAGGAAACAGGTGTCACCAGAAGCATTATTTTTCATTTCTTGTTAACATTTCAAATTTTGGTAGCTTTCAGACCTGCAAAAATGTCTCCAGTGTTCAAGAAACTACTGATGTCTCATCTTTTAAAGTCATCAATTCTTAGTCCTGGAAGAAAAAAAAAACCAAAGAAACAAACAAACAAAAAAAAAAAAAAAAAACACAGAGATGAAAGCATCCTCCTCCTATGTGAGCAAGGTGTCTGGTAGCAAACACTTCTTTGATCTCCTGAGGAAGAGGGTCTTCTCCATAAATCATGATGTCAAGAGTGAAAGCAACACATTCCTTTGATGCTTTTCCATGCACAGCTGCTGTTCTGTGTGTTTATAAAAGTAACCCTCTCTGAGCGCCTCGAGTTGCAACTACCCAGCTTTTGGATTAGGAGCCCTGCTGAGCTTTGCTGTGTTAAGATGCTCTTCTCATGCCCACAACATGTGGTAACTTGCCTGCTTTAAGGGCTGGGAACAGGTTTGGGTGGAAAGTTTTGAATGACTGTATGCTTTTCTGCTTCCATATTTCTCTGATGTCACTTGTCACAGGTGTAGATCTTTTTCTCATCCTGAGTTTACTTCTCTAGTGCTGTACAGCTCCTCCACATCCTGCAGTTGCCTGAGTTGGGAGAAAACAAGCTGTCAGCACCACCACAGGAAGCCTGTTGCCAGGGCAGAAGCACGTCTGTTTCTCTCTGTCATGAGGAACCAAGACAGCATCATATGTATGTTCACTGCATTAAGAGAAAGGTGAGACAGTTACTTCGAAAAGCAGAAAGGTTCAGGAGGTGTATGACAGGATTAACATGGTGCATAAGGGCCACAGACATGGGATGCATCTGGTAAAAACCAGGATTGATCTGATTCTAGGACAGAAACTAATACCTTGATATTTAACTGAGAAAAAAAGCAAAGAATAAGAAAAAAAGAAGAGGCAAAATACAAGAACTGGAGCTTCAGTGTTAATACCATGATATTTTGTCAGATGCAAAGTGGTAAATAAGGTAACTGGCAGTTTCTCAAGGGTACCTAATACTAAGATTTCTTGGTGCCAAGTCTTTCTAAGAGACCCACAAATGCTTAGGCACTTCAAAGGTAACATAACACAAAGAACAAGACATGGATATTAATGTAAGGCAAACAGATACATGATTTCAAAAAGGAAAGTCAGACAGCTCATTTAAAGGCAGGGGGGAAAAAGAAGGGAAAAAAAAAAAACCCACCAGCAGTGCTTTTAGATAAATTGGTTTTTACAGCTGACCTTTTCCTCTTGTCCCTATAGTAAATGCTCGGTCAAGCACTTAACTTCTGCCACTTTGCTGACTGCTCCTTACTACTCTTTGGCCTCTTTCAACTTTCACACTTCTGACAGGTCATGCAAAATGTATCTACCTGTCTATCTATCTATGCATACACACAGACACACAGAGTCAACATCCTTGACCTTTGGTCTGATCTTTTCTTACTCACCTCTGGATTCTGTTGCTCTGATCTGCACTTACAATTCAAGTCACTTGCCTTTCTTTTTACTCTCATGCACAATGCTAACTTCTTTCTCCTGTTGCTCTATGCCTTCTCCATCAGGGATGACCAGTCAGTGATAATCTCTCAGCCAGTTTAACCTTTGCAGTTAGGATTCTCTACACATCGATATATCATCTTGAGGACAACAAAAACTAAACATAGTATGGAAGAAAAGGAAGGAAGTTGGAAATTTTAGATTTATTTTTTTAATTGCATTCTTCTTTCTAACTCTTTTTTTGTCTAGATAGAACGCATTTTTTGCTAGAGTGGTAGCAACCTTCTTTGTATGGCAGTTATTACTTTGACAGTGGCATTGCAAGCAAATAGCAATGGAGACAATATACTGTTTGCCCCAGAAAGCTGACAGAGTGTATAAGGGAAACTGAAGATGCGGATTTCCCCACAGCATTTAAAGTGATAAAAGGGATAGACTTAATTCTCATCAAGAGAAGAAGGTCAGATTGCTCTACAGAAACCTATTAAAGGGCATCAGGAGAGGCTTTGAGATCAATAGATATTTAAAGGGTAGCCACTGTATGAGATAAATGTTTTTGGAAGATAAAAAATTATTAAGAAAGACTGTAGATGCTAGGGGAAAGCTGAGTGTTGCTTAAACTGGAATAACAGAAATAAACAACACCCAAAAAACAGGGTCCATGCACTTCTGGCATCTTGAAAATGTTTGCCCAAGTCAGTGGGAGTTTTGGCTGTGTGCACATTTTTTGCTGTTTTTCCTATTAAACATACAGCTGAAAACCATTTATTTGACTTATTTACAGAACTGCAATTGGAAGAAAGGATTTTATTTTCTAACTTACTCTGTAACAGTATCATTTGTCAAGCAAACAATGACATAAAGAACATACAAAAATGCAAGTTGGGCAGCAGTATTTAACCTCTTAATTGCTTACAAGATATGCTTATTTTGTCTCCATATGTACTAGTTCATTAAAACTGGCTCTTTCTTGTAAGCAATGTAATTGTACCAGTATGGAAATACCAGGTTGACCTTTCTGCCCTGCTGTAATCGTGACCTTTGCTATTCCATTAAGGTAGAAAAACTGTACCAGGGACTGTGTCTGCAAATGCAGAAAATGGTGGGAGATTTTTACCTTTTATAGCTGTCAGAAAACATACTGGGATATTCCATTTGCTGGATGAAAAAAGATGGCACTTCAATGAGAAAGGCTTATGAAAGTTATCCCAGCAAAACAAGAAAGTGAGGCAGCATCTGGAATAAGCATGAAGCAAGAGCAGCCGCCCAAATGTGAACTGGAACTGTGTAAAAGTGACGAAGAACAGAAATTCTGAGCCTTTGAAACAACTCCAGTTAGCCTGAAATAAACTGGACTGCTATTCCAGTAATAATACTTCTAAATAAATTGTTACTCTTCCAACAAGCAGAGCAATCAGACTTCTTTCTTTCCTCTGAAGAAACCATATATACTGATTCCCTTTTATCTTTTATCACAATGCCCTCTTCTGAGTCACAATGATTCATCCTTTAGGATTGAATTATCCCAATAATATTTCAATTAATAAATAGATCCTTTGGTGGCAGAACACTTTGTCTGTGAGTTTTTCAAACAGTCAGGATGAATATTTAAGACAATTGTATATAGAAACAATACTTTATACAGTTGGCCAAGGTCTACAAGACCTTTTCTCCTCAGTAACAAAGTGCTTAGAAATAACATATTTTAACTCGTTAATCTTCCCTGTAGGGAACACTTTATAGTTAAATATAGAAAATAAATTTGGCTTACAAATCTGTGTTACAATGATAAGCATTGTTTTTTACAAATATAGTACAGAGATCAAGGAAAGATATATGTCGTCTGGTGATGTGCTACCAATACCTAACAAAGATAAATAATAAAAAATAATAAAATAAATAAAATGTAATTTAAAAATGTCCTTCCTAAACTTTACGTACTATGTGCTACACAGCAACAAAGTTGTAAAAATCTTTCCCTTTAACCCAAAAATTCTGGCTCAGTTTTGTAGGAAGGATAGAATCACAAAAAGGGGAAGAGCCATTTGAAATTAGCTTTTGCTGGCAATTTTTACTTTGTGTTATGAATAATAAATGGGTAGAAAGTCAAAGAAATCCACCTGTGGACAATAACAGGGATGGTAATCCATGGCATAGATAGGATAAACTAGAGGTAAGTACATGACACAGGCTTCTGATGCCAGGTGCACAGATAATGCAGGTTTAGCTGAAGTTCAGACCAGGAAGGTTTAAGCAGTCGTTCTTCTAATTTTAAAGATTTTTGGTTCACCAACACTGTCCATGAAAATAGCCATCTCACATCAGGGGCTTTCTGAGAATGTGAATAGCTGTCATTTGACATGAACTTCATGTGAAAACAAAAGAAGCCAGAACTTACACAGAATTTAGGCTCCCTAAGTTCAAAATTGCAGTTCTCAAGTCTCTGTTGAGCTCCTACATAGTCTTGGAAGCATCACTGCTTTCAAAGTGAGAGTTCCTCACCAATTGAGCTTTTCCCTGCCCATGCCTCACACTCCATGAAATTTGGCAAATGAATCACTCAGGGTCTAGGAATTAGTTGTTCCCCGACTAGTATCAATTAATCATTTCCATTCAGTAAGTGGGCACTGAAAAAAACTATCATAAATCCATGGATCTGTTCCACAGTGGCAGTGATATTCTTTTAAAATACTGCTGTTGCTACCTTCTCAGCCCTTACTCCAAATTTCTATAAGAGAGCTCACTAGTTAAGTCACATAACCAAGGAAAGGGAGACTGAGATCTACTTCCTATGTCTTCCTGAGATTACCTTAATCAGTAGACTCTTCTAGCTTGACAGTGAGTACACAGAGGAAAAGACCCTGCAAGAACATGTTAGTATTTTTTCCCATGCTTTAACCAGTCAATGTTACTTTGAGCTTTGTGTACAAATTATTCCAAGATTCATTGCATCAGAGATGGAGCATAAAGGCCATGAGGACTATGCTGTATCCCTTGCCTGATGGGCTGTTTAATGGTGACTTCAATGTTGCTTACAAAAGAACAAGGTTTGTGTGTGTGAAGACATCTCAGGTGAAAATGCATCGGCTCCAGGCTTACCTCTTGCTTTGTTTTCCTCATTTGTCACTTTTAGAGTGACTTTGATTCCTGTTCTGATGCACCAGACTCTCTCTATATACTATAGTGGGATCTGAAAGCACTCCTGGACATAAAATCCCCTTTTGGAACCAGAATATATCTCACTGATGAATCAAATGTCTTACTTCACATCTATGATCAGTCCATAGAGGAAGAGACCTTGTAAAGGACCGCTCATAGCTGTTTCTGCTGAGAATTTATCTGAAGTCTCTGAGTTTCTGCAGTTCAGTCTGATTCATTTCACAGGAAAAACATTTGCTTCTCCGTAATATGTGTATGTGTCTTGGTAATGTGATTAAATTAATAGCCTAGAGATGAGCTGCAGGAATTTCTCCAGATCAGAAGCAAGGCCATCACTCCACCTTCATCTTCTATCTGGTAGAAGAATTATAACAAGCCTCTTAAAAGTTCCCTTCAGGAGATAACTAGCAGTGAACATCATTAAATTGCAGTCATAGGAAGAATTATAACTACCAAAACCAAAGTCAAAATGCTTAAAGACAACAATACATGTAATTTCTCTGTGCTCACCAAACATTTCCAAACTCATCAAACATAAGCCTTTGTCACAACTGATAAGTAATTCTAAATCTTTTCAGCTGAGATACTGCTTGGTATATCATGAGACTCCTGAGGTGTTTTCTTTAAATAATTGAAGAAACACACATATTTGGGAAATGTTGGGTTGGAGTTGTGAACAGCATAATTCAGACTTAGCTGCTGTTTCAAGATTCATGCAAGGATCTTGATCTTTCTAAAGGAACTCCAGAAGATTTAATGTTTGATTTCTCCGACAATCTGTTTCCAAGCTTGAGACATATTGGCTGTGATCATAAGTGTGCGGTCAGCCTCTCCCAGTATCACAAACACCTGGTGAGTCACACAGAGCTTTGGACAATCAGTGTAGATTGTACAGGAATTTTTAGCATAGGGGCATAAACCAATGAAAACCAGGAAAAAGTTCATATTTATTAAAAACACAGAAAAGAAAGCAAAGATTATGGCATGTTGGATGGTCTCTTAGAACAAAATTCATGCCTGCCTGTAAGACCTGGGACATGCTAGGAGGAATGATGAGTGTGGTCCTTCAAACAGTTCAGTGTGATCATGTAAGGGGTTCAGGATGCGGAGAACAGCTATGTATGGGACAGTTATTTTAGTACATCTTCAAGCAGAAGACCTGCATACAGTGCATCTTACTACTGTTTTGTTCAGAGTAAAATTTGTCTCAGGCTCTTGTCCTTTAAATATTGACTATCTTATTGACTCAGCTGTATTCACCCTTTTGGACCCAAGGTCAGCAAGCTGCCAAACCCAGTTAGCCAGGAAGATCCATTAGCTTAAAGAAATTCTAACAATCAGTGAGCATTTATTTTGTCAGTTTGTGGTAGTTTTTTTGTGTGATTTCCCAAGAAGAGAGTGAAAAAAATCCAGGGAATTTGTAATGGATTGGCTGTTGAAACCAAGGGTACTCTTTAAATTGCTTTACAGGTGCAGTACCTGTTTCATTTCAGCCTTTGCTGATTTTTTTTTACAGCTCAGCAAGAGGTATATAGCTTACTGACAAAGACAGAAAGAGAAAGAAAGGAAAACAGAAAGGTGTCAGTTGTATCCCTGGGGTTCTGATAAGTGTAAATGGGCTTCCCATTTATCTGGTTCTATTTTGGATCATTGGATCAAATCTGCCTTTCATATGTCAAGTTATTACAGTAGAGTTTTAAGCTTTTACGTGGGAGGCTCATTACATCTCCTATAATGTGTGAGACACGACTATTTCAGTGCTGCTTCAGGGGGAGGAAAATGGGTTAAAGCTCAGCAGGCCATGGAGACAGCCTTGTGATAGCATTGTGAGAGGTGGAGAGGCACCCAACTCCAGGAAACTCAAGGAACCACCTAGGACCCATGGCCTTTCATCACGGGAGAGTACTGCCGATCAGGGGTATCCAGCAGACGTGGGGTCCTGGGACCTGCAAGCAGGGAGCCCAGCAGAGCCCCTTCACTGCCCAGGGAGGCTAAATTCCTGACTCAGGGGACATATTGCCTTCCTGAGGCAGCAGGTCGCAGCATCTCCTGGCTCCGGGCGGGCTCACAGCTCCCGCGTATTGCCGGAGCAGCGTATTCCACACAGCTTCTTGCATGCGCTTGAAATAAAATCCTCTTCCCCTCGAAGTAGTGAGTGTGTCTTAGGAGAACGGGAAGAAACCTGAGGGCACAGCATATCTCTGTTCTCCCACTTTGGGGATTATTCTTACACCTATCTACAAATAGGCAAACTGTAATTGCAGATAAGAGTATTTTACCTGCCTTAGCTCAGTGATTAAACTGCAAACAGAAGCCAGCCACCCTGACCTCCTGACCCTGCTCTAAAGCTATCCCCACAGTTATGAACAACTCGGACAGACTTAAAAATAGAAATGGTGTAGGGACATCTTACCGTGAAACAGAAAGTATCAAATATGAGCAAAGACAAATTAGTCCACTGTAATACTAAAAATAATTGGAATACATAATCACTCATAAACGGGATTTGAGGTCTGCAAAATAAAGCACCTGATACAACAAATGTTAACTGGCAGGATTTGCGGTAATCTGGATAGTCACTGCAACTGCTCATGAAGACAGCTAGATGCACATTTATCTGTGCAGACATCACCTGACGCAGGGCCACAAAGGGCTTCATTACTCTGGCAAGGAGTTTTACAGGTCTACTACCCATTTCATGAAGAACTGGTTCCTTACGGTTGCTTTAGGTCTGGCTACCGCTAGTCGCATTTCATGGTGCTTTGTTCTCACACTAGAAGAGACAGCAAACAGCCTTCTACCCTCCCTGTGCCGTTCTCAGGTCTGCAGACCTCTGCCAGGACGTACTGGCACCCCCCATCATTTAATTGTTCTCACTCTCCATCTCTCAACCGTTTCCAATTGCAACATATCCTTTAAAAGACCAGGACTCCACTCGATGTATCAGCTGTGGAAAAAACACGGGTTTGTACATTAGCAACATGATGTTTTTCCCTTGTTTTTTATTTCCTTCTTAATGATTCCTAGCATTTGATCTGCTTTTTGACTGCTACTCAGATGATGTTTTCTACTACAGGGGTTTTCTCTGCTGCAGTAATGACCACTTCAGAGCCTATCATTTTGTGCAATGATAGGATTGGGTTTTTTCCATGTACATTGCATTACATTTATCTAGGTTGAATTTCATTTGCCATTTTTTGTCCAGTCATCCAGTTACGTACATATTCAACTTCGTCCTGCCAAAAATAGAAGTACCACACTCCATCTAACTACATGGTTTGCTTTTCACCCTCTATCAAATACTTTCTCATTAAAATCTTTGCAGAATTTATACATCTCCAATAACTATTTCTGTTCTGCTGAAGCAACAGCTTTTCAGCAGAATTGTATTCATCAAAAATATTGCATCCAGCTTTCCTTGGTAATATAATAGAGTCTTCATTTGCTTTGTAGTTCTTTGACTTTATGCCTTTCCAATACTTTGCATATAAATTAAGCAGAAAAGGACCGACACAGCTGGTGTAACTCAATGTGGCTTCAATGAAAATTTCTCATTTTCTTCCCTTATTTTCAGTTATTTGAATAATTTTTTTTGTGCAGTGGAGTGGAACTGCATATAGAACTACTGGTGGGATGTGTGAAGTAGCAATGCTAGTGATGATCAAAGTCCTTCAAGATTTTTAATTATTTTAGCTTTCTCTTCTTCGTCTTCTCTGCTTTCATTTTATCCACAATCTCTTTGGCACACCTGCATTGAAATTGCAAGACCCATAACTGAAGTGGACATGGAGGCATGCCAGTTTACACTGGAAGACTGTTTGCTAGGATACGTGAATGAATCAGTGGAGACTTATCAAAATATTGAACTGGAATTTCTTTGCAGAACCTGAACTGCAAATATAAACCCAGAACATTGCACAATGCATGGGGCATTATTTACATTATGGCCCATGTTGGAGTAGCTACTGGATCAGACATAGGATTGTATGTAGTACATCATGGGGTGATACAATCCCATGCAACAAAATGAACTGTTCTTGTTCCTGTCTAATGATCCAGAACAAGGGAGCCCCAGTAAGCAGTATTACATGAGCAGTGAATAAACAGCTTGTTTTTAACACACAAGAACATCTGCCAAACAGTGATATTGTGGAAAAATGTTGTTTTATTAAACATCTTAAGAGAATTTAAAGTAATTAATGATCCAGTCGTTAATGAATTCTATTTGTCCATTGTTTTATTAGGTTGCAGAAAATATAATTTCTTTGGCAGCCCTCACTGTTATTTTCTGCTTCATCATTTTATTATACACCTATAAAAAACAAGATGGTAACAGCTTCAAAATGTTAAGGACAGAGCTAGGTGTTATTTTATCCATTAAATAAAAGAGATTACCTGACTTCTTTCTGTTTAATCACCTACATTGCAAGATGCTTTACTATGTTTAGTTAGACCGAGGAGCTTAAAAGAAAGAAGGGGTCAAAAATGGTATAAGTACCAATGGCATTCCCAACCACAGATGGAACTCTCCAAGACATTATAGATGTTTTTATTATATTATGGTGATGGCACCACATTTTTTAATATACTGTTTTCTAGCACTCATGTATTAAGGCTCTAAATACATGAATTTCAAAAATGTATTTGTTATGAAAATTAATGGGAAGCAAGTTCGTATAAAAATGTGTAGGACCAGGGACATAAATTTATTCTGAGACAAAATATGATATCTCTTTCATAATGCTAACAGAGATATATAAAGTATCCAGTGCTCCAGTGTTAGATCTACCATAAATACATTCTAGAACAGATTCTGGGATAATTTGTGAATACCGTATTATCATTTTACTGGGACTGAGTTAAAATTCTCATGAATCATTTGAGCTCTGCAACAATTTCTTAAAAATGGAGAAATCTTCACAAAAAATAAAGGTTGTGTTTGCATTGCAATAGGCCTGGGGGAGCCAAGGGACAATCATTCCTCTCCCAGAAAGAAGTCTCCTGTTACAAAGACATTGCAATCTCAATAAAAATGACACACATCCAAAAAGATGTAAACATTGTATGTTCACTGGTATTAACTATATGATTGATGTTAAGGCAAAAAATTTGACTGATTTCTTGAACTACATTGCTTATAGTCTTCTAACAAGCTAGCGGGTGACAAGAAAAGGGGTAAGAAAAATAATTTCTTTGTTGTTTTATATTCATGTCAAACTGGCAATGGCCTCCCTTTCTGTTGTGATCAAATCAGTGCGCAGGCTGAATGTATTTAAATGTGCAGTGTAAATTTATTTAACAGCTGCATTTTAAATAGGATAAAGTGTGTGTTTGGGATGCTGAGGAAAAGTAACTAGGACAAGGAGACACAGAGGACTAACTGGGATATTTGACATGAGGCAAGAGCAGGTGCTGAAGAGGAAAAAGCACCGGGTACAACATAGACACATCAGGCTAAGAAAGCCCCTGAAAGACAGGGAAGGGGCTTTCCAGGTAAGCCATGCTAACCTCAGCTTTTTGCAGTTTACCCAAGTGAAAATCTCCAAGACATCTGCTGAAACTGTTAGGTAGAAGATGGGAGAATATATCAATTACTGGACGAAAAAGGCCATCTGAAACCATGCAGCTAGGTGAGCTGCTGTAAAGACCAGGTATATAGTAAGGGCCATGGACAATGTCAGGGAGTTTTAGAGAAAATGGGAGCAGGGAAAATGAATACTGAAAAAAAAGCCAATGAATGTCCAGAACCAGAGAGGATGGTCCAAAGCATTCACTCATAGAAATTTTAACAGAAATAATGATTGGTCTGAATGAATAACACTAATGAAAATATCTATGTGTGAAAGCACCAGAGGACACAATAGAGAACAAGGGTCAAAATAATAGCATGTATTAATAACCAAGACTGACAGCAATAGACTGGTTAAAACCTAAGAACCTGTCATTATTCACATCAAGATTGGCAGTCTTGATCTGATGAAGCTGCAGCACAGATGACATCAGCAGAAGACCTGCGTGCTGACAGCAGGAAGGTGGCTATAAGGTGACACCACAATGTGCGTGCTGTTCCTTTTCCTCTTATCGCAGCTGGAAGACTGAGTATAACTGTGAGGAGACCCAAAATGAGGAAACACTGACAAATCCTTGCTGTGTGTTAGGCAGGCTGAAGAAAGTACGCTTCCAAGGCAAAAGAATCACATCATGGCTTGTAAAAAAAGTAAAAAAATAGTTTATCATTGCCAGACAAGAAGAACACAGTGGCATGATTAGGACTCAACTGTTGGTGCCCCTTTCCCTGTCACACACAAGTGACCCTGGGCAGACCACTGATACGTGTCTTTGTGCTTATCAGTGGGTCTGAGACTGTGAGAAGTCTTTGTGGGAATGACCATGAGTGTCTGAATGAATTGTTTGGGAAAAATATCTCCCTGCCTTTTTACAAGGTCTCATAACCAGTTAATTTCCTGTTTATCTGAGATAAACCAGGCCTGTGTATTTTGATCACAATTACAGGTTTAAGAAATGCAAGAATTTCCTTTTTAAACAAAATAAATTTGTCTATCTAATGAGAGCATATGCATTGTAAAGCTTTTTTTGACCTTATCACATTACTATTTTCTTTTAGATTTTCTGTAGAAATAATAGGTACTGAATTGTAAATTTGTATAAAAAGTGGCAAAGACCTCAGCATCATTAGTACACATTTACTGGTGAATATTTTATAATAATTTTAACTCAATAAGGAATTAAATTTTGCTGACTAGTTTGAGCTCTAGCCATGACTTCTCAAAAATGGACAATATCTTATAGAATGTTTTAATTTCTTTACACTTGAATTATACAGTGACAAAGATTCTTCAAGGCACTTGATTGCAATCTTCCTACTAAAACCAAGAATATATAATTAGGAGGTAGGATTTACAAATGGTGGAGAGAGAGCTTAATATTAAGCAAGAAGGACAATAATAAGTAGAAGGCTTAACTTTGATATTTATGCTTCAGAGTTTCGGGGAAGGGAAATAACAAAATGTTATTAAAGTTAAGCTCAAAAGATCTTGCCTCAAAAATTCTAATTGTATTTTCTCCATATGAATGAGAAAACAGTCCTCTACTAGTTAGCATGGTAATATTATAAAATGTCAAGTGAATCCTAAATATAAAAGTACATTGAAACTGCTGAGGTAAAAATGCTGCTCGTGATACACACATGTACAAATGGTCATTATTCAAAATATTGTCTGTATTTTACAGACTAGGTAAAAACTGCAGTACTCATTCAATTTGGTACCAGCAGCTGTGGACCAATTAAAAGGCACATGAACTGCTAGACAGAGGGAACTCCACATTCTGCATTGCATGGGATTACTCTGAAATTTAGTACCTAAGAAGAAGCCAGGTCAACACAGACAGGAAAAGCAGATTGGCCGCTAATAAAGTTGGCCTCTGCAAACTTTGAAGAAGCACGTAAGTGACTCCTGCACCTGTGCTAACAACATGTGATCCAAAGTGACAAAGGACAAAACCAAAAATATGTATAGATGGGGGGGGGTGGAGAGAGAGAGAGATACACAGATATGGATACAGATGTAGAGATATAGGGATATAGGGATACAGAGAGAGGGAGATATAGAGATAGAGAGATAGGGGTAGATCATTACTTGAAAACCATTTGTCCTAACACTCCGACAACTGGATAAAAAAGAATAATCCAGGTAAAAGGTAAACCTGAAAGAAAGACAAAAACAGAGCACTTCACCTCTCCTGAGGGCTGAGAAACCTGCTTCTCCCTGTTGACCTAGCAATTGCAAATATATTGGCTTTCAGAAGTGTCAGGTTCATAGTGCATTGGACAACCTAGAGCAATTGACTTTGATGAAGCCCCTGTGTTACATCCACGCAGACCTTTTCTGAGATCTGTGACTGTGTTGAATACAGGGAACAATCAGTTCTGTAATTCTCAAATCTTCTCAATTCACCTAATTCCAGGCAGGACCCTGGAGGATCCATACCCTTCTTACAGAGATTTGATGAAATTGCGTCAGCTTTGGCTCCTTTAATAAAATACATTCCTCCAACACTATCTCAGCAGTCTCTACCCATTTCAACTCTCCCACATGTTCTCATGCCACATCCCCTTTACTCATTTTTGTGCTAGAAAAATACCACTTTGGTGAGATATACCACAGAAACTTCAGATGCTTTGAGCTGGGAAAAAGCACATAAAATAGAAAATGTGATGTAAAGCTACATTCCATGGGATCTAGAAAAGACGAAATGCCAAGTGCAATAGAGTGGGAACATAGCCCATTGTGAACTGGCTCTTCAAGAAAAAAAAGAAGAGGAAGAAGACCAGGATGTGGCAAGAGAAAAAAAATCTGGTTGGATCAGGTAACTAGGCAGCTAATCACTATTCTTGAAGTATTTTTTATTGTGCCTCCTTCCCTGTCCCTCTCCCATTCCTCTGCTGCACTGCCTCGTGTGCTAGTGGCCAAGAATGCCAAAATAGGACCAGTACTTCACTTCTCACATGAGCTGGGGAGAGACAGGAACGCTTACCGTGTACTACCTATTGCATGAGATCTCCCCATCCTCTGCCAGTTTTGCCTTCGACAAGGATATGTGCATTTCAAAAGGTTTTTGTACATACATCCTGACTCCTCTAAAAATATTAAGTGTGGAGACTATGTGTTCCTGCGGCTACTCTATTACAGAAGCAGGTGGCAGATTATGGGTGTCCCCTGTTGGTCACCATTGTCCTGTGCGATTGCTGAAGCAGATGATTGTTCAGGGATTATCATGATACAATTAAAAGTAAAGGAGTTTGCCTCTTTGTCAGTTGTTTTTCTTGAGGAGAAAACTCTTGGCCTTCAACATGGCCTGAACAGCTGGCTCTGTCATAGTACAAGTGGTGGGAGTCAATAACATAGGGCATAGCTAGGATAGGAGAAGACCTGTGCTGCCGACACTAACAGCTTCGTTATCGCAGGACAGCTTATATCCCTACTGAACTGCATTTCTGAGAGAAACCGGGCTATTGAGTGCTCAGCTTGGAGTAAGACAGTTCTGCAAGAAGACTTGCGCCATTGTGCCCTTCTGCAGCATGCCAGGATGGCAGAAGAGCCATTGTCAGGGCCCAGACAAAATGGTTCATACGTTTTCAAATAATGACCAATCTGTTTATCTTGCTTATGCATTTACTCACTCTGACTGCAGGTAGGATTGGTGTCTGCTCAGAAATAACAGGCCTCAGCAAGCATGACCTGAAGGCAGGTACAGGCAACACCAAGAGACAAAATAACAATGACAAATTGGATAGGATGGTGTCTTGCCTCCACCAGCAGAAGGACTAGAGGGCAGTTTGTAGAACATCTATGCATGTACAATTGTTCTACTCCTCCTACCATTTCCAAGGTTATCTCTGATGATTTTATCTTTTATTGTTTTCTTTACATATTTTCCTTACACATATACAGAGTTCTATAAGACAATGGTGAAGCTCTGAGAGTTGCGTCTTTTCTTGTTCTGATACTTTGAAGATTCATAAGAGCTTTCACTAATGTCAATTTGATACTTCTCAGAAAATCTTCACCTTCTTTCCCTGAACACCCGCTCCCACCAGCCTGCGTGTCAACAGAGAAAATATTACAGTAAATATTAAACAGCTGTTTCTTCCACCCATAGTATCATAGGTTGCTCCCTTAGACTTTTTATGTGTTTCATTCTTCCCAAAGAACACAGTCAGTTTCCGTGGTATTAGCAATAAATGAGGTTGAAGCAGATGTGTCAGCTAATACTGTGTCAGTCAATAATAAGCAATTTTTTCCATGCAGTACACATATACAGCAAACTTACATAACACATCCATGAACTTATATTCAGCAAAATCTCTGCTTAAAACTTCTAGGTTCTCCAACCCTAATTTGGGGATCATCTTGAAGAAATCCATGCTACAGAGTGTCTATATCTGGGTCAGGCATCTGAAACTGCAGTGGAAAAGCTACCTGGTTTCTCCCACTCCTGCTTATTTTGGTTTCATAAATAGGTGATTTCATGGAAACAAGCAGAGTTCAAAACAGTGAAAGATGGGAAATGCCTTTGTTTTGTTCATATCTTATCAAAAAAACAAATTGCATTGCTCTTGCTTTTTCTCTTTATTTAATTCTTCACCCATGAATAGTTTCCACACTGCTGCATCTCACTAAAACAAACCTTTAAATTTTATTTTGGGGAAAAAATCTCCTTTTGAAATTTTCCAATTATCTTTTTCTGTCCACGCTGCAAAGAAAACTAGAGTGGATAAAAACTCAGTTGGTAATCTCACTCTGACTTCAGAATTTCTTTCAATCTCATTTTAATTCCTCTGCATAGGCTTTGTTTTGCATAATATTCAAGCCTGTGAATCTAAATTTGATAAATGCATATTTGTATTCTTCCATAGATCCTACAGCTGTCAACAATTTTTTCCAGCTAATGCAGCATATTCTCAGTTGCCCACCAATGAAAGAAAATTCACTACAGCTACATGGCTAATAAGAATACATTAATAATATTTGTTTGTGCAGCACAATCTCAATTATTACTTAAAGACAGAGCTATGTTGTAATAGTTAACGCATATAATTAACTATTGGAATTCCTGTTGTTGGTGTATTCTGATCAGTTTGAACCAAACTGATTCAGTCACAAAGAAAAAAATTGTTCTTCAAAAGTATTTTTATGAATCACAGATCATATCTGGCCTGGAACAAATGCAGAGTTTCCTACCAGATGGATGGAAATTAATTACTTCAATCTATTCAAAGAATTTTAATAAAGGAATCCCAGGAGGTTGTGTGAGCAAGTTCCAGCACAACAGTGGAAATATATATTAGAGCATTTGCACCCTCTCTGAACTTATTCTGTAATAATATCTGAACACAACAAAAAAGGGGTAGAAGAATTACCCCTTGTTAATCATCCAGTTGTTCGTGTTTCCTTACTCCTAAAAATGTCATCAATGTTCCAGTGCAGTCTCAGATAACAGGGAGGAAAAAAAAAGGAAAGAAAATACTTTTTAAATGAGTTAAATTAATTCCTCGCTTAAACTGAAAGTTTTGGGTCCAGGTTTGTTTTTGTGAGGTTCACAGATGATGATTCCTAGCTGAAATAGCTACCGTTCTGCCCCTGAATACTTATTTTACACTGTATCTTTATGCTATTGGGTAAACAAAACTTAGAAGGGTTCATAAATGCTGGCACACAGATTTTTTTCACTTTCAAATGTCTGAAGGAAGGGCAAAAAACAGTTTTTAAATTGTCACCCTCTGGTTTTCTGGTTTAAATCGTCACCTTTCTCATTGGAGAAAAACAGGGCCTCTTCCAAAGGCCCTCTGATATCTTTCTTAGAATGACAGGAATGTCTTCTGGGAATGTTTAACACAGGTTTTATGATTTGCCCTCTTAAAAAAATCTGTTTCCCTCCATAGAAAGTAAAAGGAGCCAGCAGGAGGTATAACTCACAGTTGGGTGTCCAATTCTAAGATCTCTGCACCCAGGGGGATGAATCCCAGCCACAAAAGCAAGTGTTGATCAGAGGGTTCAATACAAGCACGACCTCACTAGGGTCTACAGAACAAGACGATTCCTTTAAGTTCCATGAAGTTCTGTGGATCTGTAACCAAAAAAGTGTACTAAGTGGGAATTTACTGAGAAGACACAATTCTTTCCCAAAAACATGTTAAGTGTTGGTAATAGAGCCCAGAGATGTCCTGTCAATTAAAAGGAGGAAGGAAAAGGACACCAGTATATATCTGAATTATATGCCATTAGTGCATTAAATATATGCCAGAATCCTCTTTATCTTCACCCACGTCTAGTTCACACAACTCTCTCAGTAAGGCAAGCAGGATTTAACCCATATGTGCACTGGATAATAAATCTGATGACAATCCTGCCAAGTGAATACAAGCAGGAACAAGCCCAGGTGCAGTTTTCGGGTCTGGATTGGAGTCTTAACCATATGGCTCCTGACCTCAAAAAAAACCCTATTTTTTACTGCATACTTGTTAACATTGAGGAAAGCCCAGAGGAAGAATGCACTTGTCTTGTTCATGACATGGATCTCCTAAACTTGGGGATTTTTTACACTGACATGTTGTAGAATAAAAGAGCTGAATAGTTATTCTATAGGCATAAATGTACACATGCACATATTTCTTAGCTACCTTTAAAAGGCTGAGGGCCACTCACACCCAGAAAGTTGCCGCTCAATGGTTTCGGTAGGATCCTTCACAAAGTTAACCTAGCTCAGGGGTCTGTGCCTGGTTCTGTCTCCCATAATGAGGTGGCTCTGCATTAACGGGGACCCTTTTGGTCCTCACCAGCTGCTAATCCTGCCACCAGGCAACTGAAGAGCAGACGTGGAGGGCAGTAGAAGACTGTTTGGCCAACGATCTGTTCCCTGGACCGCTTTCTCACCCCTGACTGAACTGAAGTGAACAAGCGGTACGTCTGCTCGTTACTTCATCCGTGCTTTATCAGTGCCTCTGGCTGATAAATCACATAGTTCTCACTGTCACAGAACCAAAGATACGACACTTTCCCACTGCAGGATCTTCAGCAGCTCGGCTCTAAATGTGTGTGAGTACGAACTATGTTTTCACACTTATTTGGGTAGCACCTGGCACAGTAAGGTTCAAATCTGCGTACTCGTCCAAAACATGTATTAAATAACAGTGATAGAGGCAGAAAGCTCTTACTGGAGGACTGAATTCCTATTGTTCTTCCCAACTTATTCTACATAATCCTTTTCCAGGCATTGTACCTACTTATTGAAAAAGATTTATTTTTTTCTTGAAGCCAGCTAAAAACTTTTCTTTGCAGTGAGTGATGTGATCTTGGTTTTGACACATACAGTATGAAGAAATAGATGTAATATGATTTCAGATCCCATTAAACTGAAAATATGTCTATTATATGTAAGAATCGCCATTTTAGAACTGTAACCACAGAAATCTTCCATTTGCTTAAAACAAGATACAGTCAGTCATCTGACTACCACAGCACTGGTATTAACATGGTCTTAGTGGCAATACTTTGATTGCTAGGCTTGAAAAATCTGCATAAATTCTTCTGGAAAGAGCTACTTCTGCATGAATCTCCTTCCTCTATGTTTTTCTGGCTGGAATACAAATAACATTTATTAGCTAAATTTCCTTTTGACCAAAACATAGCAGTGAGGTGAGTTTGTAAACCCAGAATATACAAGTACATTTTTAGTAACAGTCAGATAATCACATTTACACAGTGAATTAAAAAAAAATTCTGTTTGCCTAGAGGTTCTAATTACTATTTGTAGACATTTGAGGTCATTTCTGAATTGTGTTCTCCTGTCTTACGATGCTGAAATGTGATTACGATGCTCCCCCGAACTAAAAATTCTTAAGTGCACCGTATGTAGATTATATGTTTATATGAAAAAGCTATTATAATGAGGCCCTGATTAGGTTCAATTACTCAGGACTTGCATTTATTGAAACAACATCTCCTACTGTTCATTAAAGAAATTCATGAAGCTCTTTCATCTCTTTAGCAACAACAACAACAAACCACCTGAGCATTGTCTGGAATCAATCTCTGGTGGATTTGATTTTTCTTCATCACTGTAAATTGGAGTTGGTGGCCTAAAATGATTAGTAAAAACAGGGACTCAGGGCCTGAGTCTGTTGTTCACAGGAGCTCCATCCACGTCAAAGAAAAACACCTGTTTTCAGTTACTGAAGGGAAACCTGAGTTACTGCAGTGTAACTAAGAGGATAATCCAATCAATTAACCAAAAGGACATAAAGGAATTTTTACACCTTGGGCTGAACTTTCCCTCTAATTTACATAGTTTTGCAATAATTATTCTTTCTCTAAGCTATTTCTATAAAGTAAAAGGTTAATATTTGGTCAGTGATCCCACTGGGCTACTCCAGAAATAAGTAACACTACAATTTACAACCCATATCACCACCACGCTGTATCCCCAAATAAAGATAATCTCAGTCCAATGAGTTGAAAACATCTCCTCTGGTTCAGCCCCTTTACATAGAAAGAGTAACTAACTCAAACCCTGCCTCAGACCACTATTTAATAGGGGCCAGTTACATTTTGCAGCTCTCCTTGACTGTGAAATAAATAGTTTGGGGGTGTTTGGGTGTATTAGCTAAAGACAGCCTTAACATATGGAATCATTAAAATGCTGTTGGGGAAATAAAAGGCCCTCAAGCGCTAAAAGCACACACTTTGTGCTCTGTTCAATAGACCAGATCAATTTTTATTTGGACCATGAAGTCTCCTGCAGGCCTTTCTGTGGTTCTTATTAAACTGAGGACACCGTCAAGATCTGGGTAACTCTTAACACTGCTGTGCGATGTGCCAGCTCTGATCATAATCTAGCCATTACTTTTTTATCCCCTCAGTGTCAGGAAAAGTACCAGATCCTCGCTTACCGAAGCCACTGCTCTCACGACACTTGGCTGAGCACACCCAGGAAGATCATAAAAGCAACAGTCAGAAGTTTCAGAAGCTCATTGGTGACTGAAGGTCAGTTTCAGGTGAACCTGAACTTCACACCACCTTTTCGTGTGTGTGCAGGGTAGGTTTATTTGGTGGTACAGCTTCCAGAGGTGAGCTAAGAAATGCAGCTTTCCCCATTCAACGTGCAAATCCATCCCTGAGTCTACGTAACTCTTAAAAGCAACACATAAGGTCGGTGATTGTGCAGAGGAAGTTAATGCTGCTGCTCTTTTTGCACCACCACAGCAGTAGTCTTCTAAAAATGACTGAGTGATAGCTGGCATGCATTCTGCATTTAACTGGCCCGTTTTCCTTTTATACGTCCTCTTACAAGATACTGCTTATTTCATTCTTCTACGATACTTTCAGAGGTCCTGTCGTGGTTTAGCCCCAGCCGGCAACTAAGCACCACGCAGCCGCTCGCTCACTGCCCCTCCCGCAGTGGGATGGGGAAGAGAATTGGGAAAAAACTCGTGGGTTGAGATAAACACGGTTTAATAGGACAGAAAAAAAAAGAAGGAAACAACAATGATAATACCAACAAAGGAATGTACAAGAACAAGTGATGCCCAATACAGCAATTGCTCACCACCCCGTGATCGACAGCCCGTCCCCGAGCAGCGATTTCCGCCCCCCGGCCAACTCCAGTTTATGTACTGGGCATGACGTCGTATGGTAGGGAATATCTCTTTGGCCAGTCTGGGTCAGCTGTCCCGGCTGTGTCCCCTCCCAGCTCCCCGTGCCCCCCCAGCCTGCTCGCTGGCAGGCCAGCACGAGAAGCTGGACTGTCCTTGACTGCTCAGCAGCAACCCAAAACATCAGCACATTATCAACAGCTTCTCATCCCAAATCCAAAACACAGTCCCGCACCAGCCTCTGCGAAGAAAACCAGCTCCATCCTGGCTGAAACCAGGACAGGTCCCTATTGAAAAACAATAATGGTTTAGCTGTCCGTGACATACAAAAACCCAGCAGCTAAAGAAACCTAGCAATGCAAAATGATAACACCAGGGAACAAAAGGTTACTATTTATGGTGTCTTAAATTTCCAGGGAAAAGAACACATGGAGGAGCTGAAAGAAGGCAGGTGGGAGGGACAGATGTTCTTGCTGAACAATAAAAAATTCATTATTGCTCATACTTCTGTGTTTGCACTTCATTTTGAAGAGTAGTATCCTACTATGTTGATTCTGAGCTCAATTAGAAAAGAGCAAATTCCAGAACAGTATTAGGCTTTATTCAGAAGAATGGCTCAGGTAATTTAATACCCAACAGGCCACAGGCCAGAGCTGAGCTTGTTTGCTGTGCAGACAAAAATAGGTCTAGCCTTCCACTACGTAACTACTGCTGCAAGCTAAAAAAAAAAAATAAAAACCCCAAAACTTGCACATCCTGAGTCTCAGTACTTCTACATGCAGTTTGTTCCCAAGACAAACAAATATCACTGTTTGCATGATGTGTGACGTTAAAAATCACAGGTTAGGACCTCCGTCAGCAGAATCACTTTGCTGAAATCAAGCAACATTTGCCAAGTCTCATCAGGTAAGAATCTGACATTGTGTCTTCTCACAACATGACTTTACAGGCAATGTAGATTTAGTGGGTTGACTTCGGCTGGCTGCCAGATGCCCACCCAGCTGCTCGCTCTCTCCCCCTTCTCAACAGGACAGAGGGAGAAAATAAGACAGAAAATCTTATGTGCTGGGTTAAAGACAGGGAGATCACTTACCAATTACCCTCATGGGCAAAATAGACTTGACTTGGGGAAGATTAATTTAATTTATTGCCAGTTAAAATAGAGTTGGATGGTGAGAAACAAAGACAAAATTGAAACAACACCTTCCCCCTGCTTCCACCTTTTTCCCAGGCTCAATTTCATTTATTCACTCCAACTGCTCTACCTCCTCCCCCTCTCTGAGCAGCACAGGCGGATGGAGAAGGGGTTTAAGGTCAATCCATAACATCTCGTCTTTGCTGCTCCTTCCTCCTCACACTTTTTCCCTGCTGCAGCACAGGGTCCCTCCTGTGGGATGCGGTCCCTCAAAAACTGCAGAGGCACAGGTCCTCTCCATGGGCTGCAGTCCTTCAGGATAAGCCTGCTCCAGCATGGGCTCTCCCCGGGCTGCAGAGAGGTCTCTGCTCTGGCACCTGGAGCACCTCCTCCCCATCCTGTTCTCTCACATTCACTTTTTAATAATTTTAATAATTTTTGCTTGTGTTCTACTGCATCACCTAAGCCAGACTGAGGGATTTGGTTTTGTTGCTGATCCATAAACTAAACCCAAATGACCTTTAATGATACAAGTACAGTCTCCAATGGGAAGCACATTCATCTGTGCTTTAAAAAGCATGCTCAAAACATGCATGTTCTTTACTAATTTAAAAAAACAAAACAAAACAAAACAAAAAAACCAACCTCTACTGGATTTGTTTAATTTTAGGTGTTGTGGGTTTTTTTTTTCCCCACTTTTGTCCTGGCCTTGCAATAGTGACTAAGCATTGGCACAGGTTGTCCAGAGAGGCTGAGTCGTCTCCATCCTTGGAGATACTCAAAAGCCACGTGGGTATCATTCTGGTCAACGACCTCTAAGTGGTCCTGCTTGAGCAGGGCATTGGATCAGGTGACCTCCAGAGGTCCCTTCCAGCCTCAGCCACTCTGTGATTCTGTGGCCTTAAAATGGTGCCAACAGGGCTTTGTGTGGAAGCAGGTTTAACTGAATACAGGTTGAAACAACTCACTGATTGCATATACAATATATATGTTGATCACCTTCTACATACAGAAAAATGCCTTTGGCAGAATCATGGTGCTTTATTGGTATGAACAGACTAATTCTGAGCACTGGAGAAAAATGATGCTCTCTTAAGAGTGAAAACTGCACAAAAGGGAATTAAACTCAGTGCCTAGGGTTAATATCACATGATTTCAAAATCATGTCAGCAGTTTACTAATGTTAATGATTTTCTCCTTCCTCCCATGGTCAACTACAAAATCAGGTGTTCGTAATGGTAAAATCTAAAAATTATTTTAGTTGATAGGTAACCATAATGGTCAAGAATATGATAGCAACATGGTTTTTTTTCTCATCCAATCCAGTAATTCTGTGTAGCTAATAAGTACAATTTTTTAAATTTGAAATTATTTAATGGAGAGGTTCAGAAGGAACCAGTTCATCACAGATTAAAGCCATCTCTAACACTGTAATTAAAAACAAAGTATTTGATCTGCCAAAATCAAAAAATGTACTCACTTTAATGTTCAACGTCACACATTGTCACACATGTGTGACATTAAAGTTACTAAAAGTAACTCATTGAAAGGCACTCCAGTAAAAATCTTCTGAGGTTGTTTTTTTTTAAAAAAAATAAGCTAACATATATATTAATGTGTCCATCTGCTGTATGTAATCATGATAAAGCTGGGCCTTATTAGTACTATTTCAGTGGAGTTTTCATGCACACTAGCTTGAATTATGACCTGTGAGTTACTAGGCATGTTTTCCTAGTTTATTGTACTTCATTAGGCTGGAAGGGTCCAGCCCTGATCTGACTGCTATGGGGGAACATGATACAAAATTACACTTATGCCCATTTATTCATTGTTAAATTGTGGATTTTCTATGAAAATTAACAGAAGTTAAAAAACAATGAAAAATCCTTTGTGTTTCCATATCTAAGATGGTGGTTAATAATATTAAGTTACTTTGCCTTGAGGAATAGCAACAACTGGAAGACAAAAAAATGGACATGTTCAAAGCACAGAAATTGAGAGGCCAATTAGTGTTAGCAGAAGAGTGCTTTACAGATAATTTAGGCAGGAATTTCCAGAGGCAAATGTAAGTTACTGTCATGACACTTCCCTGATGGAGTAAAGGTTATTATTAGTCATCTCCATGATAACAGTTACTTCAAGGATTAAAATAAAGAAAATGACAAAGCTTTTTTTTTTTTTTTAATATATCCAGATTTTGTTTTAAAATATACTTTCTGAAGATAATAGTCCTTCTCTCCCTGCTGCACACAGAAATGACCTCTAGGAGAAAAGAACTGTGTTACTGATAAATTTAGACATTATACTTTGAGAAAGTGAAAGTTAAAAAAGAAAAAAACCAATACAAAGAGCTTTCTGCTGTGGCCCTGATTCAGGAAAACACACACCTGCCTCATTTGATTTCAAATACGAGTTTAAATACAAACTCAGTTGGACTCCAAATGCAGCACACTTAGCTGAAGTTCAGCAAGATAAATCCTTTCCGAAAGACATCTAATCTAAGCTGATGTGGGCTCCTCTAACAGTCACGGAAAGGAGAAAGGTGAACCCCAAAGACGATCCTTAGCACAAGCCTAGTCACTGCCCCTGAAGTGCTTCTCTTTCTCCACGTGGGAGGCTGAATGGCTAGGAAATTGTTCATCTGAACAAAAATCTCTGTCCTGAACTCATCTCCCAGTGCCAAGATGCACATCGGGGTCCCTGCAGTTAATTAACCCCAAAGGGTTAATTTTAACTCTGTCTCTAACTGGAGTGTGCTCTCAAGCCTAGGCAGAAAGGAAGGAAGGAGTTGTGCAGAAGGATAAGGTTTTCCCTCAAATCTGTCACCTGTTGTTGCTTTGCGTCCCATTTTAGCAATTGTTATACTTGGTGTCAGTGGAACATTCTGTCTTCACAAGTGTATTACCGAAAGTATATATATAATCTTACTTTTTGATTTATGAAACACTCATCTCATAGACTGCTCAATGAAAACAGAGGAAGGAGAGGCTTTATGAATCCTATTCACTACACTACTTAAGAGTTGTGTAGTGAATAGGATTAAGAGTATCAAAAATTAGCTCTGGGTTGCCTCCAGTGCCTCAGCCTTTGAACTACACCTAGTCCTGCCTCAAACGATTCTGACTTTAATCCCATTTTATTCTGAATAAACATCTATCCCTCCGAACTCTCCTTTTTATTGCAAAGACCTCACTTTCCTTCCTTCTCACTTTCCTTATTTCGCTGTCAGATAGGAGCTTATTTGTTCTTTTCTCTCTTTCCCCATCAAATATTATCAAAATGTTAATTTCTTTTTTTTTTTTCCTATGGGAAAAAAATACCGAAAACCCGTGGCAGGTCTCCTTTCGCTCTCATCTTGTCTGAATTGCTTTCCCTTCCAAACTTTCTTTATTCTGCATCATCTTGTGTCCTAGATTCTACGGGTTGTTGGCAGTTGCCTTCATTTATATCTTTTAATCTTCCCCTGTCACTCTTTTAAGCTTCTGTTTCAGGCTTATCTCAGTCACCTGTCATTCACTCCAATCTCCTGACTTCGATTCACTTCCTCTTTTTCTTTAGTGAGGCAACTTAGACACTCATCATGTTAGTTCTCTATTAAAAAAAAACACACAAAAACCACAGATACACAAAGGACTAAATTCTGTTCTGCTATGTCTATACATACTAAATTACTTAAATGGAGAAAAGTTATTTTAAATGCAAGAAGAACTGAGACGCCAGTCTCAAGTGTGCTTATTGGAGCACTTTGAAAATGGTAAAGGCAGATGAGATCAAAAGGCTGAGTAGAGAAGAATACATAACTGGGAACCCATGCTCTTTTTTTTTTTTTTAAATCTCAGCAGACTGTTATTTTGCAATGCAGACACTGAAAGAAAATGAAAATGCTTTCTTCAGCAACAGTTTTGAAATCTCATGAAACTTCATAATCTTT
>NW_010564208.1:0-4634 GCF_000687285.1 Phaethon lepturus | reverse complement strand
GTTTAGAAGAAAAATATTTTTAAATTTATTAATGTAAATATAAAATAAAAAAACCGGCAGAAAACTTTTGAAGCATCACAAGTCTCTCTCAACACTTTCCTGCCCACAGTTTAATGTAGAATAGTACATCATGCATCATGGCAAGTGCTGTTGAAGTGTTACTCACATATCAATGAACTCGCAGGCCTTAGCACCCAATTCATTAAATCTATTGTGAATTGGGTTAAGTGCCATACTAATAACCATAAGCAAGTTAATAAATGAAATGGCTGTATACTGAGCAAAATATGTCAAAAGCAGTAAATATGCTATCAATCTAGGTTTTGAAGTACAAAAGTAGAAAATTAATCTTCTGGTAGCCTTAATTTCATTCAGAGAAGTGCTATTCTGACTGCTGTGGCTCATCCTAAAAAAAACCCGATGAGATGGACTCATCTTAGTGAAAATAAATCAATTCATAAAATACCACTCAATCTTTTGCTTGTCACCTCAAGGCCATAGCACTGGTATTTGCCGTAGTTATGATGGCAGTCAAGACATACAGACATTTAACAAATGAGATTTCTCTACTCTGACAGGAGCTTTGCTAAGCTCGTTTGATTTCTGCAGAAGGAAAAGGTGCACAACGATGATTGTGCTTTCCCAGCCTCTCCTGCCTTTGGACCACATGCAGGAATCGCATCCTGCCGCGCAAAAGGAAAACACTTCCAATATGTTGCATTAAGAAATGTAACAAAGCAATAGACAAGTCAAGATAGTGGGATATTACATTTTTAACATGTAAACATTTTGGGCTCTGTTGGCCGGCAGCCTGTGAAGACACTTTCTCACACAACTTAAGCTCCTGTCCCCCACGCTATTTTTGTGGTTTTTTTACTTGTGGCAGAATGGTCAATGGCATGAATTACAACCCAGAGATAACAGTGTGTCCATTACAAGAGCAGTTTAAAGCATCCTGTATGCAATTTTCAGCAGTAGACAAGGTCACATAAGAAACACAAACCATCCAAACCATTTACAAGATAGAAGTATACGAAGCCTCACAGTAGCGTAAGTTTTTTATTACATACCGAACTGAAGAGGTTCTTTAATCACTCTCAGGGTTAGTGCAATGATAGTCAATTTATTATGTTGAATGCACAGCAACCAAATGGAGATTCAGAAGACTGAATATGGATTATATTTGTCTTGCAGCTGATACTCGAATAAAGTGCTAGCACATATTTAATGTCCTCAGAACCACTGCTGTGAGAAGCCAGCATACCTTCAGTGGGATCTCGCGTGTTGGGGTAGCTGTTTTCTATGTTTATGTGCCACCCATTTCTTCCACATTTGTACTCAGCAGAAGTAAACTCATGGCAATTATTTGTAACTGATGCTTGGCAGATATGAAATGTTGCAGGTTCATACAGGACTGTAGGATCAGAGTCTAGATTTATACAGAAAAAGTCAGAGCATAGGGGGTTGCTTGTTAAGCATTTTATGCCATCCTTACCCATGCCAAAAAACACGGACGTAAGATGAGTATTGCAGTGAGCAACAGTTTCAAATCTTCAGTATACTGATTGTGAAAAGTACACAGTGTTTTTCTTATTTTCCTTTTGCAGACCCCGTGGAAATCATGCATGGAGATCCCCCCCTCACCCTAAGACACGAAAACCCCACTGTTGTGAATCAAGCAAAAAGACCGTGGAAAATTAATGCACCATTACTAAGGCTGGACAAAATCATGCAGAGACAAACTGATTCAAAATCAGCCTGACAAAGCAGGAGAGAGAAAAAACTGTGATTTCCTATGAGCCTTCTTGAAAACAGCTCCTCAGCAGAAAGCAGAGAGACATCCCATTATTCCCCTGCATCAGTCAGAAATCTCACACATAGACAGCCATCTGCTAAATAAGAAGTCATTAAAAATCAGGTTTGTTGAAAATGGGACACAGCTGGGTTATGGCAGAGATTTAAAGGAACCTTTTCAACTCAGATTGTTTCTTCAGAATTTAGATTTTGTAAAAACAAGTTTTTACAGAACTGTACTGTGGCTTTGCTTTAAGACATCTACAGAAATAGATTGGTTTTAAACAAACAACATATTCCCCAGCATTGTTGGCAGCCTAAGCTTCCTCAGACACAGGACTTGGAAACAAAATTGATATTAAACAAAAATGCAGCTAACCTTAATGTCTAAAATGAGCAAAATGAAGGAAAGGAACAAAACAAGCTGTCCAAAGCCTGGAGAGTGAAGAGCTCTTTCATATTTTCAGTCTTACTGAAGTAAGAGTTTGATTTCGGTCTTACTCAAATCAGTGAAAAGATTTGGAGTGACTTTTAGGGAGCTGTGCGTTAAGACTTCCATTATTACAGCGTATCGTCTGATGTGTGTTTGGCAATGATTAGTAGCTTATTCATTAATTATGAAATTCTCTAGGATATATACATGTCAAAAAAAAAAAGTTAACTTCCAATACCCTTCTAAAAGCTTTATGGCAACTGCTGGCTTTGCCAGAGGAGTTTTTGCTGTTTTCTTTTGCTGATAATCCAACAAAGAATTTAAATATAAACTATATTTAATACCATATTAAATAGTTTGTTCCAATCATGAGGGTAGGGTATTCCTCAATAATATTACAAGGTTACTAATGAGTTGTCTGGATTTTGGTTACACACGTGTTGTGGTTTAACCCCAGTTGGCGACTAAGCACCACGCAGCCACTCACTCACTCCCCTGCAGTGAGATGGGGGAAAGAATTGGAAGGGTAAAAGTAAGAAAACTCGTGGCTGGGATAAAGACAGTTTAATAGGTAAAGCAAAAGCTGCGCACACAAGCAAAGCAAAACAAGGAATTCATTCACTGCTTCCCACGGGCAGGCAGGCGTTCAGCTATCTCCGGGGAAGCAGGGCTCCATCATGCGTAATGGTTACTTGGGAAGAGAAATGCCACCATTCTGTATGCCCCCTCCCCTTCCTTCTTCTTCCAGCAGCTTTATATTGTTGAGCATGATGTCATATGGTATGGATATCCCTTTGGTCGGTTTGGGGTCAGCTGTCCCAGCTGTGTCCCTTCTCAACTTCTCTGTGCAAGCACTGCTCAGCAATAATGAAAACATCTCTGTATTATCAATCAACGTTGTTTTCAGCAAAAACCCAAAACATTACCTCACACTAGCTACTATGAAGAAAATTAACTTTATCCCAGCCAAAAGGAGCACAACATGCCAGAATAAAAAAAACCCAGAAATTTCTCCAGTCCCAACCCAAAGAGATTAACTAATGCCTTGTTCAAAACGTACACAGAGTCCTTTGCTCTGCGATCTCAGTACATTTGCTTTATTTCAAGCCTTAGCATCTAAGATCATGACAGGAGAAATCAAGAAAGGGATGGGGAGACAAATAAAACATCCATGAGCTTACAGCCAAAGCAGTAATTAAGATCTTGGTGCTTAACACTGTGATAAGTACTTTAAAGTGGGAAGTTAAAAGCACAGTACAACTGCTCCAACTTACCGTTGAAAGCAATGGCCTCTGCGTTCTAGCAAATAGAACAAATCCTTTAATGCCCTTCATCCATTTTCAAGTTTCCTAACACACAAACAGTAATTTGCCGTGATGCCCCTCACTGTGCTGCTGGGCTTTTCTATGACTGTGATTGCCTGAGGCCTTCTTCAATGCTCTGTATGAAAGGAGGAAATGAAACAGCGACAGAAAAGTTGCTTCTTAAGTCCTCATCTCCTTCAAGTATGTATTGAAAGCAATCTCTCCAAGACGAAAAGGCATTTGTCCCATATTCATTGTGAGATGGAGTCTGAATAGTTTATGAAAGAATTCCATGCTGTGGATTATCTGAAAATGTTAGGACTCATTTTCTCTTCAGTCTAATATTCCTACAAAATTATTTCCACACATGCATAATTATATACATACATATATATTTAAAATATTTTAATTTTAAAACACCATTTATGGTATTTGTACTTTGTTTTTCCTTTCTGTTTTTCAGGGGGAAAAGGGAGCAATAGCATCCTGCACCTATGATTTGTGAGTACAGTGATACCAAAACTAATAGCCTACTGTCTCTCAGGAGTAGCTCCTGAGTTTCTGTCACCTGATTTTAAAGGCCTAGATGGAGAGTCTTGACTCCTCATGTGATCAATGAAGGGAAAAATGCATCTGAAAGGCATCTAAACAGGGAGGAAAAAGCATATCTAATCTCACTGTTCCAAATTACTCTCTGGAGTTAAGTCTTCCCATGATTCTATAGAGATCTTCAGCTCTTAACCTAAAATGATTACCTAAAATGTTCTTTCTTTCAATGTTGGGAATACCTTCCTAAATGTCAGCCCCCAACTCTCTTTTCCTGTTTATGGAGAAGATCAGATAAGCCAGTTAAATGAGTTCATATTTTCTCTCAGGAAAAAAATAATTTATCCTCATGAACATCCAGCTGTGCATCAATGTGTATCATCATTCAGTACGTGTTATATTCAGAGACAGGTAAGACATAGAATCATAGAATCATTAAGGTTGGAAAGGACCTCCAAGATCATCAAGTCCAACCATCAACCCAACACCACCATGCCCTCTAAACCATGCCCCGAAGTGCCATATTTACAAGTTTTTTTGAACACCTCCAGTGATGG
>NW_010564207.1:32310-33506 GCF_000687285.1 Phaethon lepturus | reverse complement strand
GTACCTCAGCCTTGTCCTCATCCTTGGTGACTGTGTTTCCCCCCCGCATCCAATAAAGGATGGAGATTCTCCTTGGCTCTCTTTTTGTTGTTAATATATTTGCAAAAACATTTTTTATTATCCCTTACAACCATGGCCAGGTTGACTTCTAGCTGGGCTTTTGCCTTCCTTCCTTCCTTCCTTCCTTGTTCCACAATGTAAATGAAAATAATTTCCTTTTACTTATATTAAACCAGCTAACTGATAATGTATTCACGTGCAGCACTCCTTCCTTTCTGTCAATAATCCGTATTCACTTTCTGCATACATTTTGTGATTTCAGTCATAGCTCTTCTCAATACTTTTCCAGTTCTTGTCTATGTGATCTCTCTTTGCTAAGTTCTTTCCTTCTACCTTTTCTACTACTTTTCTACTACTAAATCAATTTTGAGATGGATTGTCCAACACATCACTCAACATTCTACATTTGAGTGCATAATTGTCTTATAAGCCTTTTTTTCAGAACCATGCTTTTCTCTTAATTCTTTTCCTAATGATTCCTGACACTGTATTAGATTTTTGGGGCACAGCTGTGTCTTGGCCTCATGTTTTCAGAGAAGAATCTACAATAATTCTGTTAAACTGATTTAAACAGTAGGATGTATATAAGATTAGTAGTTCAGCACTTTCATAACTGATTCTCTTTAGCTTGCATGTCATCCACTCCACCAGATGTCCAGTCCACTGAAGTCCCCCACAAGAACAAGGGCTAGCGATTGTGAGACTTCTGCCAGTCACTTGTAGAATGCTTCGTCTGCCTCTTCATCCTGGTTGGGTGGACTATAACAGACTCTCAGCAGGATATCTGCCTTGTTTGCCTTCCCCCTTATCCTTACCCATAAGCACTCGACCTTGTCATCACAATCATTGAGCTCTACAGAATCAAAACAACACTCCCTGACAAACAGAGCCACCTCACCACCTCTCCTTCCTCGCCTATCCCTTCCAAAGAGCTTATAGCCATCCATTGCAGCACTCCAGTCATGAGAGTCATCCCACCATGTTTCTGTGATGGTGACTAAGTCATGGCTATCCCACTGCACAATGGCTTCCAGCTCCTCCTGTTTGGGGCCCATGCTGCGTGCATTGGTGTAGATGCAGTTGAGCTGGGCTATTGATTTCACCCCTAGGCTCATCTCTAGTGAGCCTGGTTTTAT
>NW_010564207.1:0-32189 GCF_000687285.1 Phaethon lepturus | reverse complement strand
GCTGTGTAAACCACGCTGTGGTCAAAAAACCCAAAATTCTGCCGATGGCACCAGCCTCTGAGCCACATGTTGACCAGGTGTGTTCTCCTGTTCCTTTCAGCGTTCCTCCCTGCCACTGAAAGGATTGGTGAAAACGCTACCTGTGCTCCTCATCCTTCAACCAGTCGCCCCAGTGCTCTGAAGTCCCTTTTAATAGCTTTTAGACTTCGTTGTGCTACCTTGTCGCTGCCAACCTGCATGACCAACAGCATGTAGTAATCGGTGGGCTGAACAAGTTCCCTGGTGACAATCTCTCACCCAGGCCCCAGGGAGGCAGCAGACTTCCCTGTGGGTTGGATCTGGTAGGCATATTGGGCCCTCTGTTCCCCTCAGAAAGGGAAGCACTTACGACAATTACCCTCCTTTTTTTCTTAACAGAGGTAGTTGTAATGCATGGGGCTGACTGACTCACCCTAGACAACCGTCTGGGTGGAGTTCCATCAATATCCTCATGTGCCTGGCCCTCAAGTTCCAGAGCCCCATATCTATTGTGTAAGGGCAGCTGGGACGGTGATGGAGGCCGGGAGGGGATTCACCTGCCGCCCTGAGCAGGGACCTGTTTCCATTCTCCCTCCTCCCTTAGGCCCTCTCCTTCTGCCCAGTGGCACTCACCCTAGACAACCGTCTGGGTGGAGTTCCATCAATATCCTCATGTGCCTGGCCCTCAAGTTCCAGAGCCCCATATCTATTGTGTAAGGGCAGCTGGGACGGTGATGGAGGCCGGGAGGGGATTCACCTGCCGCCCTGAGCAGGGACCTGTTTCCATTCTCCCTCCTCCCTTAGGCCCTCTCCTTCTGCCCAGTGGCAAGGGCAGGGGATCCTCTGCTGCTTGTGGAGCCTCCACCTGCTGCCTCTGCCTCAGGGATGGCCATGTGTGGCTCCACCGATCTATCTCCCTCTCACACTCCCTGATACCCCTCAGCCTCTCCACTGCCTCTGTCAGCTCTGCCACCAGCCTGAGCAGATTGTTCCCCTGGTCACACCTCACACAGGTGTTGTTTCTGCTAGCCTCCGGCACGAGTGACAGGCTCAGGCACTCCCCACCGGACACCTAGACCGCCGCGTGCTTGAGTGGGAGCTCAGTCTGGGTCACCACATTCCTTCTACCCTGAGCTCTATTAAATTTCTGCTGTAAATTAGGAACTATGAATGGGATTTGTCTGGCAATCATGCTGTAGACTGCATGGAAATGGTTGAGTTTCTCTCCATCAATCCTGAAGAGAGTTCAGACTGACTTGTTGAGTTGTAGGTGCCTATACTGTGAACAACTCAGTCTTGAGGGATATGGGCTAGGGAATGAAGTCAGGACCCTGAATTTTAGGAGAGCAAACTTGCAGTTGTTTAAGGAATTAGCGAATGGGACACCCTGGGAAACTGCTCTCAAGGAGCTGAAAAGGTGCTGGCAGCTCTTTAAGGACGTTACTCTTAGAGTACAAGAGCTCTTGATTCCCATGTGTAAGAAATCAAGCAAGGAAGGCAGGAGACCAACATAGCTCAGTAAGGACCTCCTGGTCCAATTAAAGTGTAAGAAGGAAATGCAAAAGCGGTGCAAAGAGGGACATGTATCCTGGGAAGAATATAGGGATGCTGCCTGGATGTGTAGGGATGGGATCAGGAAAGCTAAAGGCACAGCTGGGGAGCTGAATTTGTCAAGGGGTGCAAAGAATAGCAAGAAGGGCTTTTACAGGTATGTTGGCCAAAACTGGAAGATTAAAGGAAGAGTACACACACACCCCCAGATAAATAAGACAGGAGAACTGCTGAAAACCAATGTGGAGAAGGATGAGGTACTCAACAATTCATTTTCCTCAGTTTTCAATGGTAATTTCTCTTCCTACGTCTCTCAAGGCCCTGAACCTCAAGGCAGGTACTGGGGGAATGAAATCCCTCCCATCGTAAGTGGTTCAAGACCACCTGAGGAACCTGAACATACTTAAGTCCGTGGGACCTGACAAGATGCATACCAGGGTCCTGAGGGAATTGGCTGATGTAGTTGCCAAGCCACTTTCCATCATATCTGAAAAGTCAAGTCAGTCAGGTGAAGTCCCTGGTGACTGGAAAATGGGGAAACTTTAAAATCATGCCCATTTTTAAATAGGGTAAAAAGGAGGACCCTGGGAACTACCAACCAGTCAGCCTTACCTCTGTGTCCAGTAAGTTGACGGAGCAGATTGTCCTGGAAGATCAAAACATATGGAAGACAAAGAGGTGATTAGAGACAGCCACCATGGCTTCAGCAAGGGCAAATTGTGCCTAACTTATCTGGTGATCTTCTACCATGGAGTGGCTGCATCAGTGGACAAGGGAAGAGCTACAAATATCTTCTACGTGGACTTCTGCATGGCATTTGGTATGGTCCCATATGACATTCTTGCCTCTAAATTGGAGAGATTTGGGTTTGATGGCTGGGATGTTAGGCAGATAAAGAATTGGCTGGATGGTTGCATCCAAAGAGTTGTAGTCAATAGCTCAGTGTCCAAATGGAAATCAGTATCAACCAGTGTTCCTCAGGGATCCATACTGGGACCAGTACCCACCTCGGCAAGTCTGCAGACCACACCAAGCTGAGTGGTGTGGGTGACACGCCTGAGGGACAGGATGCCATCCAGAGGGACCTGGACAAGCTCGAGGAATGGGCCTGTGTGAACCTCATGAAGTTCAACAAGGCCAAGGGCAGGGTCCTGCCCCTGGGTCAGGGCAACCGCCAGTATCAGCACAGGCTGAGGGATGAAGGGATTGAGAGCAGCCCTGCTGAGAAGGACTTGGGGGTACTGGGGGTTGAAAAGCTGGACATGAGCTGGCAATGTGAGCTCACAGCCCAGAAAGCCAGCCACCTCCTGGGCTGCCCCCAAAGCAGCATGTCCAGCAGGACGAGGGAGGGGATTCTGCCCCTCTACTCCGCTCTGGTGAGACCCCACCTGCAGTGCTGTGTCCAGCTCTGGAGCCCTCAGCACAGGAGAGTCATGGACCTGTTGGAGAGGGTCCAGAAGAGGCCACAAAAATGCTGAGAGGGCTGGAACAGCTCTGTTCTGAGGACAGGCTGGGAGAGCTGGGGTTGTTCAGCCTGGAGAAGAGAAGGCTCCAGGAAGACTTTATTGCAGCCTACCAGTACTTAAAGGGGTCTGAGAAGATAGATGGGAGCAGACTTTTTTCAGGGCTTGTTGTGATACGACAAGGGGTAACGGTATTAAACTAAAAGAGAGGAGATTCAGACTAGATATAAGGAAGAAACTTTTCACAGTGAGAGTGGTGAAACACTGGCACAGGTTGCCCAGAGAGGTGGTAGATGCCCCATCCCTGGAGACATTCCAGGTCAGATTGGATGGGGCTCTGAGCAACCTGGTCTAGTTGAAGATGTCCCTGCTTATGGCAGGGGGGGTGGACTAGATGACCTTTAATGGTCCCTTCCAACCCAAACTATTCTGTGATTCTATTTAGTCGAATCCTAGCCCATGTAATAGTAAAGCCATTCAATATATCTTCATCATAGCATCTTCCCTCACATATATGCCTTTTATTTGGTACCTATAATATAGGGCTGAGTCTTCAGCCCTTATATGTTCCCTCCCAATGGATATGATAAAGCCACCTAATAACAGCAGCTCTGAGGTAAAGCTGAGAAAGGAATTTTTCCTTCTAGAAGCTCTAGGACTGTAAGCTGTAAAGTGCCTAAGTGACTTGAGGTTCAAAATATTATGATTATTGGTCATGTTCTTTTAGTGCTGATTTTTATTCATGCTTGTACATCTTTTCAAATGGTGCTGAGAACTATAAGTAGGCTAACTCAGGACTTTGTACATGAACTCTTGCAGAATTTCACCATGATGTGTATAAGGACTACAGGAATTTCTTTTTGAAACTGAATATAGACATCATTTGTGTTCTGCAGGTTTATTGATACATTGCTCTGTTCAATATCCTCTCTTCCACTGATGATTAAGGTTGTTGCACAGCAGTATCTTTAGGTGAGAACTGAAACTCAGACCAGTGCTTCCTTCAACTACAGGGCTGACAGGAACATACATTTCTGTGTCTATGCTAAACAAGATTGCATAGATAAGAAGTCTATTCTGTCTGGTAAGAACTGTGTGCTCTAGCTAAAGAGAAGACAGGAAGTACAGCATGAAGTATGCTGCTCTAGTATGTATCAGACAACTCTTTGCAGTCTAGAAGTCCATGAAAAAACACTGCATCTCAGGATTTCAAAACCCCTTGTCTCTGAAATCAGTTCTTATTAACAAGGTCATTCAGAGGGGGAAGGATTTGTTTTGAACAAAACTCAGGTAGGTCAGTTTGATGTATTCTCTTCAACTTAAGCATTTCTCATTTTATTTTCCTTCTTCCAGAATAATGAAGTAGGGGATTCCATGAGTCTGCAGAGAAAGATCTTTATTGTCAGATATAACATTTCTTTCACTGCAGAACAATACACTTTCTAAGTTTACACTGATACTAGCAACCAAGCAACCACTTGGTAGTTGACTATGCAAACTGAATCATTATTTTCAAACTAGAGCCCTGCAGAGTCTTAAAATTCCTTTCCCAGTGTCTCAGAAATTTATTCCCATTCTTAATAATGCTACAGACACCTACTATGAGAATTGCTTATTGTCCCAGGTATCGTCCAACTGAGTGCAATGACTTTGACCTCAATATTATTCTGTAAAAGGTTGCCAGGTTCAGTGTAAATGGCAGAGGGAAAGGAGGACACTTCAGAGATCTCTGTGTCTATTTAACAGTTCCATTTGCATCTTCTTTTTTACTCAGTTTGTCTGGCTTGTGCTGCTACCATTTATGGTATAACAGAATACAAATTTTCCGCAATGTTAACTGTCATTTAGCATGCATCTCTTTTATAATACAGAGATATGTTTCACGGACATTACAGAAAAATGCCAGCACAAGACCAGTTTTTACAACATATCACCAAATGGGATTTGTATTCTCCACAGCTTGTACCTGCCCATGTGCTAGAGAAGTCAGCTACTGTCTGCTCTTTCCTCAGTTCTGAAACTATGGAATGTTACCCCCAGTTAAAGCTTTTGTAGAGAAACACATCCCATAAAGCTCAGGTCCTTGTGATTTGTCCGTATATGCTGAAGAGGTTTGTCGTGTTTCTCCGCCACCTCTGAACAAGGTAGTGCAAGTACTAAAAACGGGTAGCAGTGAAGTCTGCCATTTCACCTGGGAATGCTCTTGAAGTACCTGAGGTAGTACCTCTACCCTGCAGTACAGTGTGCAGTATGGGCATATTCTAGAACTGTCAATAGCAGTCTTTTTAACCTGCAAAAATATCATATTAATTTAATATGCTGTATACAGAATACTCTTTGGTTTATATTATGGCTGTAATTAAATTACCTTAATGCCTGCGTTGTAAACATAAAGATAAGTCAAGCCTCTCTGTGAATGAGGATAGGATATGGGAGGGAGAGAAGGGTGCCACAACCACACATGTGCAGCTGTGTCGTGTGATGTGGTGTTTGTGCCCCGTGAGGGAGAGAGTAAAATCTCCTTAGACCCACTGTCATCCCATTACCTAATAAAAGCTTCTGCAAAGGACTGTAGGATAACCATATGCAAGACTGGGATAAGACATTGATAAACCAGAACAAATTCAGCAGAGATGAAAAGATGGTCAAGGCTGAAGCATTTGCCCTGTGAGGAGAGTCTGAAGCAACAGAGCTGGAGAAGAGATGGCTTTAGGGGAACCAATAGCAGCCCCAGTATCTACACAGAGGTCATCAAGAAGACAGAGACAGGCTTTTAACCAAGGTACACAGCCAGAGGTGGAGAAACAACAGTCATAACTGAAACAGGGGAAGTACTGACTGCATCTAAAGAAAATAGTTTTCATTCTGAGAGTAGTTGAGCACTGGAGCAGAGGCCTAGAGATGTGCTGTCTCCATCTTCAGAGGTTTTCAAGAAGAGACTGAATAAAGCCATAAGCAAACTGGTCTGACCTGACAGCTGACCCTGCTTTGAGGGGGAGGTTGGACTAGAGATCTCCTGATGTCCCTTCTGACATGGATGATTCTGTCATTCTCAGGGACTCTGGGTACAAATACAGCAAGAGAGTTAAAAATTTTTATATGAAGGAAACAAAATATTAGAATTCCAGTCAACCAAGTAGGAGAAATCCTCAGCCAGTTGTACAATCAATGACCTTTCAATTTAACACAAATAATTTTTTTTGTGATGTGAGGCCCAAGGAAATAGCTTTGGGTGTCAATGCAATACTTAACTTCTCATTGCCTCTGTATGTCTTATAAGGAGACAGGCTATAGTTTTATTTTCCGGAGAGAAAAAAAAATCTGTCGTAAGTCCTGTGAGGGGGGAAAAAAAAAGCTGAGCTTTATCACAGCCCCTGCATCTAGAGAAATGTCGCAACACTAAGCTGTCAGGTCTTGGCAAAAAAAACAGACTAACGTGAGTGCTCTGAATATTAGTAACACTTTGCATTTTAGATATTGTGAGATATTCCCGAGGCTACAGAAGAGCTTATTCCTGGATCTAATCACTCTAGGGTCAGTTTTAGTGGTGTTTTATTTATGTGGGATGCATAACATGTCCCTTAAATCTGACTTGTTTAACATGACATTTATTATACTTCCAGTTCTTTACCATCTGGCACGATCTCAGGCAGCCAGGGAGATTTTGATAGTTTTGCAGCTGGTTTTATAGTAGCATTAAGACTTCATAACATTTGTCCTTTTATTGCAGTGCTGTAAAAGAAGTGCAGATTCAGAATTACTGAAGTGGTGGGACAAGAGAGAGGAGAGGTCATTTAGTGCACAAAGATAGAAGTCAGATACAGAAAACAAAATTTCAGGTAGAGCAGTTTTTGTGTAATAGTTTCTTGTATACATCAATGTAAGAAACCTTAAAATACATAAACACGGATACCATAATTCAAAACTATGAACTGCTTTTTTTTTAATAAAGTAAACTTGGTTTTGTTCCTGGAATCTGAAGAATCTCTTGGGATGCTCCACTGTGTTCAGAAAAGATCTATCAGCAGTTTATAGCTTGACAAAAGCACAATTTAACAAACTTCACCAGTAATTAATGTTAGCTTAGTGAAACACATATTAAAAGCCAAACACTTTCTCTCTTGATCTTTTTGTAGTTGCCCCTACATCACTCTCTTTTTGAAAAAACAGCATATATAAATAAAATTAACTTTGTTATATATAAACCAATCTTCTCCAAGCTTGGCAACTGTTTAAATATGATAAGGTTGTTCATTTTTAAATATTCACTTTACAAGGTTGTTGAAGAAGATTAATTCAGGTTTGGATCCAACCAGAATACCAAACAGTTGTATTTTCTATATAAAATAACTGGCTTCCAAGTGACTTCAGTTTAGCCCCAGATAAAACATGCATCAAGAAGAACTGCAATAAGGCAGCACACAGTGGATATCCTTTATAGCAGTCTAATGTAAACACAAAAAGAAGAGAATCCATGGGCATTAGCCAGTATGGTTATGTATAGCATGAGACCATTCTAACTTGACACCATTTCATGCTGATGCTCCTCATTCTCTAGTAGGCAGTGCCCAACATTGTGGAACAAGAGCTCATGAAAGCCATTTCTAAGCACAGAAGGGACAGAAGGTGCCTAGAAGTGGTGAGCATGGGTTTACCAAGGGCAGTCATGCCTTGCCAACCTGTGTGCTTTTCCTTGATGACCAAATCTGTGGAGGAGAAGGGAGAAATAGATGTCATTTACCTTCTCACAAGGTGTGACACAGTCTTCTGTCCTTGTAGCCAAGCTGGGAAGATATGGACTAAATAGGTGGACCACAAGGTGGTTGAAAACTGGCTGGACCATCAGTTTCAAAGGGTTGGGGTGAACAGTTTGAAATGTAACAACTGGTTATGAGTGTCATTCCTCAGTGTTTGATACTGGGGCTCATAATACTTAGCATCTTCATTGTGAACATGGCCCATGGGATGAAAGTCATCCTCAGCAAGCTTGTGGATACCACTATGGGGGAAGGATGAAAGGCAGAGCTGCCAAAAACGAAGACTAAGGAGAAATCTAATTGCCACCTACCTGAAGAGGGGTTATAAAGAAGAGCAGCATGAACTCTTTTCAGAGGCACACTGTGGGAGGACAAGAGGGAACAGTTGAAAGTTGCAGCAAGGGATGTTCTCACTGAATGTAAGGAAAAAGGTTTTCACCATGAGAGTGATTAAGCACTTGAGCTTACACTCAGGGAGGCAGTGTAATCTCCTTCTTCAGAGATGACGAGCAGGACAACCAATCTAACTTTGATGTTATTGCTGCTTTGAGTAGAGTTGCACTAGAGACCTCCAAAGGTCCCTTCTAAACAACATTTGTATTTGATTCTATAATTAATTAAGCCCATATTGTTTTATTTGCATCTGAGGGTCCTTAGAGATTTAAAAGTGCATCAGAGAGAGAACAAAGTTCAACCGTTTGCATAGCTAAACATATCATATACTTTAAGTGTACTTCCATATCACTAAAAAGGGAGTATATTTAAATATTGTCTGACATGTCAAATATAGCAATCAGGCACATGTTGCTGTGTCATATATGACTGAAACTGGACAGGACGTAACTTCTCATAAATAATTAACTCCCTTTTACTGCTTCAAAATCCCTGATTTGCATGAGGACATCATGGGGCAACTTCTACCATGAGAGCAGGCATGCTGTGCTGCCTCAAGGCCAAGGAGGATTCTGCATAGCTAACTATATAAAGAAAAGTTGCAGTAGTACAACCACCACTCAATAGTCTGTGGTTGTTTTCCATGTTGCACTTCTAATACTAAAAAAAATAATTGCCAAATGTGGGGTTAGAAAATTTAATTGACAGTGTGTCCCCACTGTCTTGTTTTCTATGGTTCTTGTTTATTCCTCCATAATAGCTATTTCAGGTTTCTGTAGGGTATCTGGTTAGTTGAAGAGCAGAGAGAATCTCTCATCTACAAAGGTGAATTATTCATCAAAGGTATTTTAAGAAATTATTCCTAGAACAATTTAGGCTTTCTTTTCTGGCACAGCTGAATCTGTCTTTCCTTATTTCAGTTTGTCTGTCTTTGGTGTTTGGAGAATTTTTCAGAGTTGATTTACCTCAAATCTTCTAGTAGGAGAAAACCACCAAAATACAGCATTTCAACTTGGTGAAGTAACATAACCTGACATAAATGGAAATGACTGAAAATTATAAAAGTAGATTCATATTCCACAAAGATTAACCTTATATCCAATTTTCAAGTGTCAGAAAGAGCAAACCATTTATGACAACTCTGGCCTTCCTAGCATAAGATGATCCTTCTGAAGGGTCGCTACTAGTTTTCTGTGTTTGTAGAGCATACACAACGTCAGGAGCTCAGTTTGGTCAGCTGCCAAGTACTATTATAATATGTTGCAGGGGTGCTCATGGTGATTGTGAAAAAAGAGGTTTATATTTTATCAAGTGTTATTGTGAATGCAAAGGCAATTATTGAATTCTAGAGTGGAAAAAGAGTTTGTCGTGTGATTTGGGAAAGCTTCCTCTTAAGAGAAGCGTTGACTCAGAAAACACCGCTTATAGCTTCTGTAATAGTGTCACCAAAGCTGTTAACCTACTGAGGGTAAATTATGCAATATAAAAACATATAGAATTTTTGGAGTTTGTATTAAGTACATTTGTATGAAAAACTAAAAATAGATATAACCTAAGCTAGAGTCGGAAACAAATTTATTAGTACTTCCACAGAGGACAGTATTTAAGTCCTGTCTAAAAGAGACAGACTTCTTTTGCAGACCAAAGGCTTAAACAACAATGTTTGCGTATTGGTTCTGTTCTCATTTACATTTTATGTATTGGCAAGTTCACTTGCTGTGTCTTTTTTACAATTAAACTTTCAGCCCTCAGTTTCTTCTTCAGGATCAAGCCCACACAAGTCAGTATTTCATTGCAACCTTAGACTGCAAATGCCTCAGGGTAGTAGGAATTTCTCTGAATGTAGTACAGTTATCCTACAGAGCAGGGCACTGATCCAAGGTATGCGGATAACAGCACAACAACAATAACTAATTGCTTTCTGGTATTTCTTTGTTAAAGTTCTGCCATTGTTTTAAAGAAAAGCTGGTTTACATCTCTCAGCAGATTGCATTTTGGCCCCTTCACCAAACATGGCTGGAAGTGACATTATTATAAAGTGTGAAATATATTGTTCTGCACTGTCCCATATTGCACCAAAAGAGAGGTAATTTTTAAAGCATGCTAGGAATGTGTAGTTTGGCACAACCATGTGAGGCATTCCCTTTCAGGCCTTTCTTCAGGCAGTGCAATTTGCTCATAGGTCAAAAAGTTGATCATACACTGATAGAATTCATGTGTCTTTAATGACCAGAGTACATGCTTCTAGTAAAAGCTGGTTCAACAAAATTTCTTGTGCCTTTCCTCTCTTTCCTTGGCTATACTTACAAGAAAGCAGCATTGTTGAATTAAGAAAGCACATTAGTGGAGTTCACAAATGAATATATGAACAGATTTTCCTGTCAAGTCTATTCTTAAATTCGTATTTCCCTGGGTTTTCTCTTGGATTTAACAAGATTTTTCACAGAAGCTTTCTTACAGTGATTTTCTGCCAATAAATTGCGGCACCAATAGAGACCTAACTGACTTGAACAAGATCCGATCATCTCTTTATAATGACGTGCGTGGTTACCCCTGAAAATCATGTAATTATGATAAAGATTTAGAAGGAAAGAAGGTAATTTATTTATGTACTGTCCAGAAACATTCAGTCTCTTGATATGGAGCAAAACCTGAACGTCTATATGGAAGTCTTTAGAGTTACTGCAAACATACCAATCTGAGTTAACCAGGAAGGAATCAAAGAAGCTATTAATAAAGCGGTGCTGAGAAAAGTTCTACAGGGCACTGTGCTGCAGTATATATTTACAATATGTTATAAAGGCTGCATTTATTTCAGAATTAACATCTTTAAAAAGCAGCAGATTTTGGGGGGGACAAAGCAACCCTCATATTGGGTTTCCACGTGATCTGGACCTATTTAAATCTTGTGAAATAGCAACAGCCAAGCCTTCTGTTTTTAGCTCAGCTAAAAAGCAAACCTTAAACACAAACAGCACAAAAGCTTTGTCACTAAGCAGAATCAGTAATTCAGCTATTGAATCCCCCCTACAATATTTTCATACTCTGATTTATTTTTCCTAACACCTCGATACCCCATGGGTATCGATGAAACACCATCGATGCTTGGTGCCCTACAGACCTATGGCATAGTCTTTTCTCCGAAGAGATTACAGAAGCAACAGCCAAGCAACATGGGCTTGTTTTGTCTTTTTTCTCTTGAGTACAGATGGTGTTCAGTTCTGCTAAGTTAAAATAAATATTGGAACTTAAATATAACAGCTACATCCTCCAGACAAGTGATTGCATAAATATGCAGAATTTGCAGCCTTGCTTTCATATTAATTCTAACCGCATCTCACATCATCAGGCAATGCTTTCCCCTTATTATCTTTCACTACCAGTCTCATTTCAGACAGCAAAGCCAGTTCCAGACTGAAACAAAGGTCTGAGAAGGAAGAAGGTTTTAACATGTAAAATCAATCAAATGTGAGTTTTGTAAATTTCCTTTTGTATGTGAGGATTGTGTAAGATAAACTACTGTGGACAACTTCTTTTATCTTAACCAAGTAACTGGCAGGAACCGGTAAGAACCAGTACAATGTTAAATTACAAGCTAAGCAAGTAGATAAGAAAAGAAAAAACCCACCAGAGACCACCAGAGGACCACCAACTCATTTAACAGTGCATGCATCAGGGACATTTGAGTATGTTAAACATTCTCCGAAATGTCATGAATATGCTAACAATTGCAATGAATATGGATGTATGTACTCTATATAATTCAGATGCTGGTAACACGAGGCACGCATGTTAGGAGGAGATATCCCCCATGTGTCCGGCACTATAATAAAGATGTTTGCTTAATAACACTTTGATGTTATTAAGTTTGAATTTCTTAAATTAGAACTTCTTTGAATCAAGACACTTGCCAGCTCTATGATAACAAAACATCCATGGCTACCTCTATAGTCTATGACAGAGCTCAGGAAAGCTGTGCTTACCCCTCCAGCTGCCAGCAAGGAGAAGGGAGAAGGTGTGTGAGATGAAGATTCAGAGGTTGCCAGCACATAAACAACAGCTACTGATTTCTACTTTCCCATTCTGTTTAAGACAGAAAGAGCGAGCTCAGCTCTTCATGGTTTTCCTATGAGTTTTCTAGCCCAGGTCTTCTCCTTCACCTATTCATCCTGTTTCCCATGCCAGGAAGCGCTTAGTCTCAGCCAGGCATCTGTCTTCACTGCTTAGGATGATAGTATTCAGATTGCCTGCAATGATGGTAACCCTGAACGATCTGTAACTGAAAAACAGTGGATTTACAGGAACCCTCTGGTTTAAGTGCCTAACATTGGTTAATGTTTCTTTCACCCTGTAGTAATAGTGCCACTCAAAAGCATCATGAAAATACCCAATGAATCATTTTTTCCTTTTGTCATGTTACAACCCATTCTCTGATTTGCAGCAGGGGAGCATGCAAGGTTTCGATGAAAGAAAAGGGTCAGGAAGGAGGCTGACATCATCATTTTTTTCAGTTATACTTAGTTTTCCTTACAGACTCCGTGACCCTTACCTTTGGTGACAGAGCTTGAAATGGTTCCTACAGAAGTCATTAGTACTTGTACTCCAGTGGTACCTAAAGCCATCAGGATCCCGATGCTGCTAAATGCAGTATAATTGCAGTAGTCTTTGCCCTAGGGAACATTCACTCTCCACCTTTCTTCACCTTCGTTGCATATTCTGCCCCCAAGGCGGAATGGAAGCAGTTAACAGTAGCTGTAATGATGACTGCTGTTATGTGAACACTTTCCACTGCAAACTGTGTAATGCCAATACTGATTTCTCTTCAAACGCGGTACTAATTTCATGGCATTCTGGTGCCCTCAGTAATGTCTGAGTCTGAATTGCAAACTAGGCCCTAGTCTCCACTCTTGCAGTCATCTACCCATCCAGTTTTTCTTCCTTTAATTGACAAAGAGAGATGGTGAAATTCCCATTCCTGGGCAACCTAATCCAATTTTCATGTTAGCCCTGCTTTGAGCAGGAGATTGGGCTAGAGACCGCCAGAGATCCCTTCCAACTTGAAATTTTCTCTGATTCTACATTTTATGTAAGCAGGTGTCCATGTCTAGGGGTGTTCTCAGTGAGAAGAGGCCAGGGGTTTCCCCTGCATCAGACAGAGCCAGCTTCCAGCCAGCTCCAAAATAGACCCATCTCAGGACACAGCTGAGCCCATCACCAACACTGGTGGCACTTCTGGGAAAACATAGCTAAGAAAGGACATAAAAGTTGCATAGTAGCTGAGAGGAGTGAGAAAAATGTAAGAGACACAACGCTGTGGACACCAAGGTCAGTGAAGAAGAAGGGGGAGGATGTGCTCCAGGTGCTGGAGCAGAGATTCCCCTGCAGCCCATGGAGAAGACCATGGTGAGGCAGGTTGTCCCCCTACAGCCTACGGAGGACCCTGCTGGAGCAGATGTCCACACTGCAGCCTGTGGAGGACCCCATGGCAGAGCAAGTGGATATGCCCTGAAAGAAGCTACAGCCCATGGAGACCCCACTCCAGAGCAGGCTCCTGGCAGGAGCTATGGCCCATGGAGAGGAGCCCATGCAGGAGCAGGTTTGCTGGCAGGACTTACAGCCCATGGGGGACCCACGTTGGAGCAGTCTGTTCCTGAAGGACTGTACCCCATGAAAAGGACCCACACTGGAGCAGTTCTTGAAGAACTACAGCCTGTGGGAAAGACCTACACTGGAGAAGTTTGTGAAGGACTGTATCCTGTGGGAGGGACGCCACGCTAGAGCAGGGGAAGTGTGTGAGGAGGAAGGAGCAGCAGAGATGGTGTTACAGACTGACCGCAACCCCTGTTCCCTATCCCCCTGCACTGAATGGGGAAGGGGGAGGTAGAAGAGTTGGGAATGAAGGAGTGAAGTTGAGCCTGGGAAATAGGGGGGAGTGAGGGAAAGATGTTTTTAGTTTTATCTTTGTTTCTCACCATCCTGCTCTATTTTTAACTGACAATAAATTAAATTGAGTTTTCTCCAAGTTGAGTCTGTTTTGCCCATGATAGTAGTTTGTAAGTGATCTCCGTCTTTATCTTGACCTGTGAGATTTTTCATCTTATCCCCCCCCACCATCCTGTTGAGGAGGGGGAGTGAGAGCAGCTGGGTGGGGTCTGGCAGCCAGCCAAGGTCAAACCCACCGCAGCAGGTACTGAATTTTACAAGCAATTGCAGCCATGCGCTGTTCACTTTGAGCGCAGGAACACTGCTATAGAATTCGTAGTGGGATTTATTCAATTGCATAAAGGCATCAGGATATGCCCTTTAATGATTGTGCTAGATCTCCACCACTACCAAACCCCTTGAGCCTGTGCATGGCAGAGTTCAGAAAGCATTGCACTCTGCCACTCACAGTATAAAATGCTAACACATAAAAATGCATGCATCTCATACGATAAAACTGTGAACCTATACCTCTTTATGAAACCACTCAAATGATGCTAACAGACTTCAATGCCGGTATTTATATACATTATATACAGTATTTATATATATACAATGTTGAGGAAAATATGAGTGAAAGAAAATCTTGCAGCAAGGCTATTCTATTTACAGTTAAATAGGCTACTTAAATCATTTAATATCACTCAAACCACTTAATCTTTTCCTAATTTAATTAGGAAACAACAAAACTTTCAATTATCAATTTAAGTTCTTTGCTTTCATTGCTGATCTTTTGGGTGAATACATACAAGCATGATACATAAATGTAACAGAGACTATTTCTCAACAGGGTTAAGAAAAACAAGAAAACCCAGTAGTAAGGCAATACTAAGTGATGGCAAACCAGACTTGCTTACTGCAAACCAAAGGACTCATTGGTTTCACACACAAAAGTGAGCAGGAGTCATTGTCATCTCCCTTCCTCCACTGCAGCTATTTTCTTTGTAAGTTTTAATCCTCTGCTCTCACTAGTGTCCACTTTTTTCCAGAAGAAGGAGAAAACCTACTTCTGGTAGCACTGAGGAAGGAAGGAATAAGGAAAGTACAAGCTTGGGAAAAGGCTGCACATACTTACTAGTGAGTACTCTGTAGTGTTTATCCTGCATGTGTCGATAAAACCTGCTTTGAATTTTTCAAAACTGGGCACTTCCAGATCAAGCAAAAGCAAAGTTCCAAAAATTTAGGATCTGCAGAACAGAGTTAGAGGCCCAGATGACAGCTAGAAATTAGCAATGCCAAATAATGAAGTATGTCACATTAGATTCGCAACATCCAATCTAGCCACCTCTGCTTGCAACATATACCCGCACTAGCTGCATGTAAAGAACAAGAAAAAACAGGAGGTGAGCTGGTAAAAAATGCTTGGATGGAAACATGACTTTTCCTGTGGAAGAGAGAGGAAATGCTATATTATTATTGATATATTTAATATGACAGATATGACCGCTGTTTGTGACACACCGTAGACACGCATGGTCCTACTGGAAGGAACCTGTCGCTGTAAGTGTGTGCAAACATCCTGGATGCAGACGATGAAACTGTAAATAAAGGTGGAAAGGTCTGCTTTTGACTAGTAATGGTGTGGACAAACATGGTATGAGAAAATAATTGTAGCTCTGTAACCAGAAGTTCTCTGTCTCCCAAGACTACCCACAAATAACCAACTCTGCAAAAGCTGGTGGCAGTTAAGAATGTTCCACAAGCATTTGAATTTCTGAGCATCACTGCCACTAATTTTATGTGTTAGCAGACCAGAGCAAGTCTTTTCCGTACAGCGTGTCATGCTTCAGGCATGAAGTCTAGAAAAATGCTTCAGAAGTCTACAAAGATGGTCATTTTGTTTTGAAAGTGTACCTCTTGCTCATAACAACTGTGGAGCAGCTTACAGCAGGGTTCAAACTGACGGTGGGATGAAGCCACCACTGAGAACAGAAGGAGCTTAGAGTGGATTTCAGCTTAGGTACTTCAGCTGGTAGCTAAAGACTAATGTGATAAGCTTCAGCTTAATTGTTCTAATAAGAGTACAGAGACACATAATACAGAGTACAGAGTATAAGAATAATAAATACATATACAAACTTTCAAATGTCTCAAGAAACATTTGCACATCTGCATCTTTCCAGTTACAACTGAGGAGAAAAAAATCCTACACTTGATGTCATCTGCGCATTCAGTGCTTAGACTCTTACTGGAATGATTAAGAAGATGCTGGATTATATAGGGTTTTTTCACCTGTTTTTGACTACTCACAACAAGTTACTAAGACTAGCAAATGACTCTGCCTGAAAGATTAGTCCAAAGTTTATAGTTCAGATGAACAAAAAATAACAAGCTGGATTTCCCTTTCCTGCCAGCCCGTTCGTGTTGAATAGTACCAGCAGCATTTTCCATATGGTGCATAGTAATGCTGTTACTTGGTTCCTCTAGTTTATAAATAAAATACTTGTATCTGCACCTTTCTTCGCCATGACTCATCTCTGTAAGATCACATGGGAAAAATGCTGTGCCATTTTCTTCTCAATCAAGCAAGCAGTGTTGGCTGCCATCATGCCTTGACATTCAGAACCTGTCTGCTTCTTTGTTTCACCTTCTGTGCAGAAAAAGCAGGTACGATAGCTCCACAGGATTTATTTTTAACCAGCTTATTTACCTTGCTCCATCTGTTCAAAACAAACAAGCATTGTGAACAGGACATGTAAGAGGCTGGGCCAGATGTACAGCGGTAGTTACCTTTGTTCTACTTTATGCAACTCCTGATCTTCAAATTTAATAAACAAGGACTTCTTTCAAGCAAGCATTAACTCATAAATATACCCGTGAAGAAACAGGTAAGAAGCAACTATTTCACAAGTAGGACAACTCAGAATATGTCAGTTCTGGGAGGAGAAAAAATGTATTCTGATCTTGGACTGGACAATTTGAGCTAAAACTGCCATGAGTATGGCAACTGACTTTTTTAACCTGGGTTAGTAGTGAATGAATACTTAAAAGGGAAATTTGAAGATAAAGCCAATCCCCTTCCCTCTGTTAAAACCCCAGGTGGCTTATCTTTATTTTAGCACAAATGAAGAGCATACTTTCTTTCATTCTTTCGTTGGAATGTAAGCACATCCTGAATAGAGGCAAGGAATTTCAGAAGTAGCTACTGATTTTTACTATGTTTTTATATGTTGAGTTTGAAGTAGCTTAAGAGAAGTTTTCAGAAATGCTGTCTCTCTGTCTGAGGTTATATTCAGTATAAACTGGACAGAGGTTGTATTCAGTATAAACTGGAGGTGTTCGGCTATCACGGCTTCTTGTCAGCCCAAGACATCTCTGAGGAATCTTGAGGGAAAATTACTTATCCTTTCTCTGAAAAAACAGAAGTTAGATGAAATGCTGGTGAACTGTGGACTTCCCTTCCCTAGTACTGCTGGTAACTGAAGAGAAAAAGCTATAATTATTTGTTCCTTGCCAGCATCTGTACAGACTGAAATCAAAGTCCTGTCTTCTCCGAAGGGCCTACTTGGAGTGAACTGTTTCCTATAACTGAGAAACTGGGTTTCCCCCACCACAAAGTACTCCTTTTGTCTTCCTTTTATGAAGTGCAGTATCTTCCATCTGAGAAAACCCCAGCTCTTTTTGCCCACTGACACTTAACTCTTGGCAGTCTAGTTCCCGATTCTCTGGAGAAAACTGTCTATTTGATTTTCACTGAGACTCAACAATCCTGTTTTAGGTTTCACAGAGACTTAAAGAATTTGGACTTGATAAAATACCCCAACACGTGTCCACAGCCACAGGGTGAGCTCATGTTTGAGCTAGCCTGAAACTAAAGCTTAGGACTTCTTAAATTAGTTCCCTGTGATGTCTACACAGATCATTTAACCTACTACCTCTCTTCAAGAACAAGGAAATACTTCCCATGTCATAAACTTCCCGTTGGGTGCAGGTTGATCAGACTTATAATTGTCTGAAAGGAGAAGAATGCTGTTCTTCTCTGGGGCTCCAGCTCTTGAAGGTCATGAGGAGAAGGCAGGAGTTATTTCAATTGGTAATGACAGAAAATACTCATTCAAACACATTCAGCATGTCAAGTGGCATTTTAAAAATCCTTTGAGGGCAAGATGGACACAGCTGCAGGCGACTGCTTTTGTCTAGGCAGGAATAGGGCACAGAGGGGTCACATTTACTTGGGCCTGAATCATCTTGCACAAGATCACACTAGAAAGATCTTTCTAAAGGCTTCTTGAAAATGATCATATTTGACAGTCTCAAATTCAACTCTTAAAACTAGGACAGAGGAAATCTCATCATTTTAAAAAAAATAATAAACAAATCTTTGCAGTAAATCAAAAGGATACAAAACCAGAGAACCTGTTTTTCAGGAAATACATTTTAACTGCTGTTGCACATCACAAGTAACTTCATATGAAGTCTTTTTTACAGTGGTCCTCCCAGTTGTCTTCACTGCAGACAGGAGAGTATTCAGGGTCAGTGTGTTATGTCAGGAAATTACTCTGAGGACCTCTGTGAGATTAAAAGTTTGAATTCTTTATAAGGTATTTTCTGTTCCAAGTAATAGTTTCAAAGTCAAATTTTATGTGGCACTGAGACACGCTTAAGAGAAATGTTGAGTTTAGATATGATGCTTCCTTCATTACAGTTACCTTGCTTGTGCCGAGATAGGCTGAGTGCTTTGACAGTAATATGCTGGCTGTAAGTCTTGCTGTGTATTTTAGTTCTTTTATGCCAACACGCAGGTAAGCACTCCTCTCGCCTTCAGTGAAATGTGTTTTACTTCCTGAAATCAACACACACACTAGTACTGAAGTCAGAGCAGCCACAACCTGTATTTTAGCCACTGCAAATGAAAATAAAACCCAATCTGATATGGCAGAGTCTGCAATTGCTAGGAAATCCCTTTGGCAGTTTTCATCTTAACGACCTCCTCTGCTTATATCAGAAGGTTATGGCTTAGCGGCTTCCAATTTCTTTGTTAATCGCCTGTCTGAAATCATGCTGCCTTTCTTTAAAATGGTGCTAAGACTTTTCCCTGGAATGATTAATTTAACAATACTCTACTTTTCAATGGTATTTAAACACACTTAGACATGCTCATGAATTAACCTTCATAACCTCCATTACGAATTCATGGGTATCATACTTACTACACAAATTAGTTACTGTTAGATGTTCAAACAATCAATTTCATGCTTTGGGCTTACAAAAATATTTACAGAGCTCTCTCATTAGCTTTTCTTGAACCCTTCATTAAAATTTTTTTGACACAATGCAGAAGCCTTGGCAACAGCTTATACCCTGTGCTGCCTGCCTATCACCCTGTCAGTATTGCTTCACTGTTGTCTTAAATTCCCCTCTATGACTGTATCCATCTGTTGTTTTGTGTCTTACACCTCAAAAGCAATTTGGGGCAGGATTACCTTTTCATTTCAGATTTTATTGCTTCATTCACAATGGGGCCATTTTCTGTGACTGAAATTGCAACATGCAACACGCACAGTAGTGAACAAATGGGGAGACAGGAAAAGTCAAAATGACTTGCCTAGAATATCCTGTGGTGGCTAGGAGTCAGGGCACTATCCCTCTTTCTGTGCTTGCATCGTTTTTCTCACAGTTGTCATCCTTCTCATTACAGAGGAAGTCCAAGCACTCTAGCAAGCATGAAAAATAAAATTTAAAAAAAGAAGGAAGATTACGATGGGTAATTCTAGGGAAAGGGAAGAGTTACTCATCCCATTTTGCAAGAGCTTCAAAACTCTGGCAAAGCTTATATAAAAGATGTCATGGGTGCATTTAACCACTAGGAGCCGTATTTAGACCATCTCCCTCACCTATAACGGACCTGGCAAATTTTAGCATTTAGGTCAAGAGAATAGTTAAGATGATCTGTCATCCAGGGCTGCCAGATGCTGCAATCACCTACACCTCATCATCCTTGTGTTTGGGATTGCCAGGCTCCCAAGATGCTCAGGAATGCTCGGCATATCCCAGCCTGAGCTGAGACATAAACTCTGTTATAACACCAACTCATAAAGAGGTACTTACCTCCAGTCTAGATTTCCTCACTGTCCCAGTGTGAGCCCATCACACCCAGCGCAGACAGCCGGTATTGACAGAGCTGGAGGGAGGGTAAGTGGTTCTACTGAGGGTTGTAGGCCTTTCTGATTCCGGAGGGGTTTGTAGCCGTAACTCCTCAGGAGTTCCTCTTCAGCTAAAGGGCCCATTCTCATTAATGAGCTCTGGACTCCACGAAGGTCAGAAAATGGGGCAAACACGGCTTGGCTAGGATTGTTGATTGCTATGGGTTAATACATTTTTTTGCCTTCAGTTTTCCTGGAAACCTGATGACATTGGGTGTTTGATAGTTTTAAATATTAATTCTTGCAAAGCTTGAAATGTCTCTTTTGGGGGGGTTTTGCACTCTTGTGATACTTTCAAAGCTCAGATATCACAAATGCCTTTAGAAAAGTATGCTAGGTCAGCTGCAGAAAGACTGGAATCTCTCCATCCACTGCCTGGTTTCAGAATATGAGGAACTTAATGCCGCTTCCCTCAATCAAATTCTGTCCAGTCTAAACAGTTCACACACACATAAGTTTGCAGGACAAATTCACAAGCTTGTACAGAATTTAAAAGCTCAGGAAATCATTTAGAAAGCAAACCTTTTGCTCACCTTTTCATTATCCTGGAAAGTAAATAATAAACAAATCTTCATTTAAAAATGCATATGCAATTTTTTAGATATTATGGCCGTGATTTATTACAGCAACTTCCACAGCCTAACTGCATTGGCCACCTCCCTGGAAGCTGAAACACATCATCGCATATTTCCCAGCCTACTGCAAATGTGAGCAAGGAGGATTAATTAGTCAACATTTTAGGAGGTATTTAACTTCTTTGTGATGCAACAGGATTGCAGTGCTGTGTGGTTCTTTAGAAAGAACAAGCACTTAATAAACATCTAAATAATCCACAGATGAAATTTGGTCCCATGAGGTTTAGAGTTCAACAGGTATAAGCCAAACGCCACTTGCTACACTTGCAGGAATGAGAAGGAGCAGCACGGAAGGCATCTTTAACGAAGTGTGTGGCATCAGGGTGACCACTGTGCTACAGTTTGGGCAGGTTTGAATCGTGCTTGGCAAAAAAGTTGAAAGTTGACACTCAGCTGTCAACCGTATCCATTTATACCTGATCATTCAGGCTAAAGACTCATAGTTGGCTGGACATAGGAGGTAGCTATGGCTCTCCCGTGTGCTAGTGGCTACTGAAACGGCCAAGCTTTAACCCTGCTGCCTTTGGCATACCACAAGCTTTGATGTATTTCACCGAAGTGTAACAGCTACATAAAACAAGCTGCTTCTACATGACTTAACAGTTCTCTGCTCTTCATCTGCAAAGATTACAGAGCCAGAGCTTGAAAACTGTCGTGCTGGGCAACCAAACCACGAGAACAGAATAGGTGGGACTAGGCCACGGCGTGTGGCAGCAATGCAATGGATGCACACTAACCAAAAAACTCTGTGTCTACTGCATGCTCCTCATGCATCTTCAGGGCTGGACCCCCTTTCCTAACCTGTTGTTTAACCCTGAGCAAACCATTCTACTTGCCTGCCACATTTCTCCTCTGTCAAATGAGAATGAGGAGGCTTTCCTCATCCATGGGGATCACTTCCTAACGTACGCAAAGTGCTTTGAGAACCTCTGATTAAAAAGGTAATTTTGGATGTTTTATCAAGTAGTACATGAATTATTTCAAAGATCAGACTGCATTTGTAGCATGTGCTGTTGACACGCTGACAGCCTTTTCTGAAAGGAAGCAGTGTCCTGGCTGTGGACTAGTTTTTTTTTTTTTAAACTAGCTACACAGGGAAGTCTTTCTAGCAACTGCAAAACTTGCACAAGTAATTTTTGAGCATCAGTGAATCCTGGTTTCCTGCAGACGTGTGCCCTGATTGACTGACCTCCATATGTAAAGAAACAAAATCACCAAGTGAAGCTTTGCCCACAATAGCAGCACCTACAAGGTGTCCCTCCCACCTGGATTCTCTAATGATGCACGAGTTTCCAGCCTTTGCTTTGCTAAGTGTGCTTACAGGTGCTTTATTTTCTACCCATCTGCCTATTTTCACAAAGGTGGCATGAACTCCTGTTCAACATATTGTTCTCTGTCATATTTGACTGAAAACAGATTTAAACATTATTAGCAAGAAGAAGGAAGGATGGGGAGTAGTCCATCAGGTGCTGTGGTTCTGCAAGTCTCCATAGGAAACCAATAAGAAAATAAGTAATTAAACTCCAGCTAGCATCAGAGGAAGACAGGAAGACACAGCTCTCATCAGACAGAATGAAAATGCTCTGACAGTAAAAAATAACAACTGTTTCACTCTTTGTTCAGGTCCCTTTCCAGACAGCACAGAACATCCAAATGCAACGTTTTCCTCTGGAATCCCAACACTGACTGGATTTTTTGCTCAGCTTGCATATGTTGTTGCTGTACTCAGGAAGCAACTAAGCCTTTATTTGATCTCCACAACAAAAAGCAAGGATAGGTAAATTTGTAAAATCTGCTTTTTATTTCCTCGCTTAAGGAAAATAAATTCTGTTGAGGGGGCACAGAGAGAAGGGCTGACAGCTTTATGGACGCAGCAAGAAACCTCCTTTGGCTGCTTCCCAGTAAAAAAACATTCATTGTCGTGATGCTAATTATGCCACACACATCTGTACCTTTTTGTGCTTTTCAAGGAGTTAATAGTTGCTGCCACAGATCCAGCTCTTGCGGAACCAGCCTCCCTACTCTGCAGCGTTAACGTTTGCAAACAAATGCACAATCCCTCGTTTATGCGCAGCTGCATGGACGGTACAGAGACAGCTACGTGCAAACAACACCTCGCCTTGTAGGCAGCAAGTCACATGCCTAACATTAAGTGTAAGTCATGTGCAAACTCATCTCTGGCCCTAGTCCAATCCCTGCTTACCCTCCCGTATACAAATATACAGCATTAGATGGCACTGAATACCTAAATGAAAACTCTCCTTAGTTTTATTGAAGTTACACACTGCCGCTCCTTTTGGTCTCCGCCAGCACACGGGTGGGAACAGCCATCTTGGTCCCAAATTACAAGCAGAAGGCAGCATATTTAAGCATCTTGCTACATTACTACGACATCGTAAATGACTTCTAACAACAGTTCAGAGACCTACCCAGGCTTGGCAGAGCCTGGCCCCCATGGCCTAGTAGCCGTGGGTAGCAGGTGGCCTGAATTGCTCTCATGAACTCAGTGTGCCATGTTACTCCATCTGTCACAGGCACCATAAGGTATGTCCACCCTATACATTAAGCTTGCCATGCAGGGTGAGTGGCCCAGCTGAGGCTGTTGTCTGCTTGTGAGCTCCTCCAGCCCTCTCATTTCTCTGTCTCCACATCACTGGGCAGAGCTGAGCTCAGGGATCAGCTCAACCAGAGGAATTAGCAACTGAACAGCAATTAGGAGCAGCTCAGTGCCATTCTAGCCCACCCCTTCTCACCAGGTTCTGACCCTGGGGTCTCCTAAAGACTTTGGCCCTTGGCTAAAGGGCAGTGTGGCCTGGGGATAGAGGTTGTACAGTGTGATCAGCAGGCCCAGGTTTAACACATGATGTGAACACGGCGATAATAAGCAAGTGGGTGAAGTCTTCAAAGTTATAATAAAATTATAATAAAATATACATAATTATACATATTTAATCCTATTTTAGGATATAGACTAAAAAAAAAAAAGTAGGTGTGATTCAGTGTGATTTCCAAACTGTACATACGGTTACCAGCGCTCTGGGATTCAGGGAGGGGAAGGCGACGGCACAGCCCACTGATAAAACTGCTTGCTAAGATCCAGCTTTGAAATATTTTGTGCTTGATAGTCAAAGTGCTGCTTGTGCACAGCCCAAACAGTGCCGGGGCCAGCACAGCAAACAGCACTTCACCCGGGAAGAATTGCCTCCAGGCTCCCATGGGAGCAGAGGCTGGTTGTACCCATCACTCAGCAGAGCATGAGGGTATCTGAGTGCCATCCTCTCACCTGACAGGCTTTGAGATGTGGTTTCAGTGGGTATTCACTAGTTTAAATATTCTGGCCAGAGGTTGTAGCACTTCAGATACGCTTTTTAACTTCAAAAAAGGCACACCTGGCAGCGCAAATTAGTCACAGCCAAGGAAAACCTCAGAAAATGCATTAGAATTAGAGCAAAGACTTGGCTCCCAGGACAGACTAGTGTTTTCATTAGCTGCAAAATACAGATAAGAGTTTGTGACTGTTTCCTATTTATATTTTGAGAGCCAGAGTTGCTGGATATTCCCTTCAACCAGGAGCTCTTGAGTGTTTCACACCCCAGTTGTTTTCCGCGATTTCTGCACTAATCACTTATCTTCTGGAAAATTCGATTCAAGCCCATGTCTACCTCTAGTGTAAGGAAGCTTCAAGAATCTGAGGTATATTCTTTTTGCATCAGTCTATTTTTGTACCACTACAAACACTTTCCTGCTGTGTGGGTCTGCAGGAAAGTCCTTGCTATGAAACTCTTACCTTCTGGGGTACAACAGAGAAGGAAACCCGAAGGGAAATGAACGTTTTGCGGGTCGTGGAGAGGCCTCGTGAGCCAAGGCACAGCCAAACCAAAATGCCAAACGCAGACGAGGTCGCAAGGACGCACACAAGTGCCAGACGTGTCCACCTCTCGCTGCTCGTGCCGCACGCTGCAGCTGGAGCAGGACATTTTGCCAGGAAGGAAGTCACCTCCTCACCCCCGGTGGGATTTCCCCTAGTATGCGGATGGCTCTGGTGTAATGCGGCAAGTCCAACCGCTTCCTAAGCAATTCCTCATGCCCCTCCTGTACCATCAGCAGCTGCTACCTCGCTGCTGAGGCTGCTCTGGGATCTCACAGGGAGACAGTCGCAGCAAAGGGGGCCGGGCGGCTGTATCGGCCTCGCCCAGGCAGCGGCGTCTGTGGGATGAGCAAGGATCTGGCTACAATAAGGACATTGCAGGGCCTTCGGTTTACGGTCCAGCTCTAGTACTCTGCCAAGGAAGGATTTTGCCGTGTTATGTTCAGGAGCAGTAATTAGACTCCGTTTCCAGATGTTACACAGAGAGGGACTCCAAAGGAAGAAAGGAGGTGGTGGATCAAAGGTTTGTTTTCTGACAGCTGGACTGCATTTAAACAGCCTGGCAAAACCTTACATCGGTTTTAAAGACACTCTTTACTACAAAGTGATTTCTGCTACAAAAAAACACCGGGGAAGTAAACATTTTATAAAAATATTTCAATTTATCATTCTAGCAGAGGAAGTGAGAGAAAAGGCGAGCTCAGAGTTTCACGTTGTCTTCCCCGTGGAGAATAATCCATTTCTGTCTATCACGCTCGGTGCAGGTGGATGGGAAAGGAGGAGGTGAGCTCCTGCTGGACGAGGATACAGGAGTTCGGACTCAGGAGGGAGACGGCACGTTCTTTGGTGGTGTGGTATACAGAGGCAATACTTGGCCAGCAGTAATGTCCCAACAGCACAAAATACCACAAGATTTTCATAATGCAGACAGAGCTTATTAGCCATGAAGAAACAATTAGTTTAAAGGACAGATAAATGAAAGTTTGGCCGTTTACCTGAAGCCTCTTATCAGCACATTAATTAGGAGGAGAGCAAGGGACGGATCCAAGAGTGAAGTAAACAGACAGCACCAAAACCAGTTCTATGAAGATAAATCACCACAGAGGAAGAGCATGAATAATAATTTAGTAATGAATATTAATTTGTGCGTGTATGTTCTTCAGGGGCTTGAGATAAATCCCATTTGGGGTGCATCTACCAGAGTCCTGTGCAGTGCTGGGGAATTTGCTCCTGAAATTCAGGGCTGAAATTGGGAACTCTGTGATCATACATACAAGAACCTACAGCTATATATATGTATATAAAGTTTTACACTTTGGAGAGGTGGCAAGCAATGTCTGCAATACCTTTAGGTTGCTTAAACTTTACAGTGAAGTAGACTGTAAGAAAATAAAGAGGTGAGGGAAACGTGCTGGACAAGGATGAATGACTCGGACCAAAGGCTCTGAGTAAGATGACTGAAAGTAAGGATTTGAGCTAGAGATCCTGAAAAGAAACTGGAACAGGACAAGATCTGGGAGATTTCCTTCCTCCAGATATGGCTGAGCATGGCTATCCTTTCCACTGCAGCTGAGATGGCAATCTCCTACCTGAGCTGTTTCTGTAAGCATGGTGGCTCATTCCTGTTTTGCAAACGTCCGTCTTTCCGCCCACCACAAACAATTCCCTGCCAGCAGCACCCTGCGTCACCTCTCTCGTGGCTTTTGGCCGGGCCCTGGAAGATGCAGCACTTGACGCTTCTGGTTGTGAACGGCTGTGGGACGTGCAGAATCACCCAGCGCGGGCTGTGCCGAGGTACCCGCCATCCTTCCCCAGGCAGCAGCGGGCCTCCTGCCCTTCGTGTGGTGGCCCTGTGGCACGCGGCCTCTCCCCCCACCGCGGCACTGGGCGATTTTTTCTTCTCCTCAGGTCCCTTCCTTTCCTCCCTCCGCATGGGCCTTGCTGCCCGTTCGCCGCAGCAGTACTGGATACCAGCACCATGAGTAAAAACTGGGAGACTACCAGCAGAGGAAATGCTTTGAAAATGAGATCTCCTACTTCTGTGCAGAGGAACAGGCTATTTTAGGACCAGATTGTGTTGGAGATATGGGCTGGGACGGGATTACTGCAGCTGCTAACGGAAATGCTGTTGTATCCAAAGCTTCCCAATAAGCAAAGCAATAGGCGTTGTGTAAAGAAACCCTCCGGTTCCTCTCCTCCCTCTTTGGCATGGCCTCTGGACTCAGAAGAGGTAGGCAGGAGTTGCTCCAAGCCCAGAGACCACCGTTAGTTTACAGCAACGTACGGGAGCAGCCCCGCCACTCGCACCTTCCGGGAAGAATGACGATTTCCACACAGGCTCCTAATTACAGCAGAAAGAAAGGGTTGTCCTGCTGTCAGTCCGAGGGCAGCACAAAGGACCATGGTAACAGACAAAACTCAGCAGTCCTGGGCATGTTCAGCAACGCAAAAATTCGGTCCTGAGCAGCTCCCAAGGAAATCACACCCCCTTGTCTGCCTGAGAGTCACTGATTCCCCCTCTAGCTGCAGCTGCCCAGCCATTTAAATGACATCAGATAATTAAACATATTATGGAAGCAGCTACAGTGCATGTCAAAGCTCTGTTGGGTTTCACAGAGATGCTTCAGCTGAAACCTTTTTTTTTTTAAATTTTCTCGTAAGCGGTCTGTTGGGACTGGCAGGCCACATACATTTGTCATCACCTGGTATCTTCAGTATATAGGTCCCATCTGCCAAGGCAGCAGCCTCCAGCATGCAGTACCTAAGAGCAATCCCAGTAGCCTGACATGGAGTATACCTCTCCAAGCTACATCTCCCCATCTCCGTGCTACGAGCAGAAGAAGCTGCAAGCCATGCTGCAGAGCCCTGCAGACCTTTTTCTGTCATTGTGCTGAAGGGTCGCTCTGAGAATTACCTGCAGATTTATTACCCTGCAACGTAACTTGAGAAGAACGTTGCTGTCTCTATTCTAACAGAGATTTACAGCTCATTCTGCCCAGAAATGGGACTTTTTTCTTTTTTAATTGAGTGATCTGTCTTTTGGGGAAATATTTTATTTTGTGCTGTACGTTTCAAGGTCTTTGACCATGTCACTTCCACTTTATTTAGCTACCCTGTCACACCAGCCTTGTGTACTCCCTGTTCTTCCACTATCCATGGCAACCTTCATGGCTCATATATTTATTTTTCCTTTTATGCATCTCCAATTATTCTTCCCAAACTGACTCTCAAGACTGGAATGTGGTCCTAAATTAGGACTTATCTACATGGGAGACTTTTCCAGAGATTTTGGGATAACTCCTCTCTGTGGAAAGACTTGCTGCAGCATACATGTGCGCAGCTGGGAGTTATAGCAGTGAGCTGTCACAGTTCACTTTGCCTTTGTGCCACGATAAATTAGCACAAGCACTAACTCCGAAAAAGTCCTCAGCTATTAGTGGAGTATGCTCAGCTAAGAACTGCATTCACTGTGTGGCTGCATCCAGAAAGCAAACATGTATGAGTCTATGTAAAGGAATGGATGAGGGTTATATAATTCAGTTACACAATGTATGTGATTGCTGTCATCAGAAGACTGTCTTCAGTGCTTGTTAGTCTGTTTCAAAAATAAGTAACAGGACTGTAGAGTTCAGGGACAAGCAGCATTCTTACAGCAATGAACAAAAAAATAAAAGAAGGATTGGAGCCATTTATCAGGAAGGATAAGACATGATAAATCAAATAATGAACAGTCTAGGACATGTGGATTAAGAATGTTTTCCCGTTCATATAATAAAAGAACAAAGTATCATTCAAAGAGGTGAGAAATAGCAAATTACAATTTTACAGCAGAAGCACTTGCTTGACATAATTACAAACCACAGAGCTCTGGCATTTACTTAAAACACAGGAGTGAGAAATCGTGGTGTGGTAACAGGAACATATACAGTTGCAACACTGAAAGCTAAAAAAAAAAAAACAAAACCAGAAGGGAGATAAATGCTTCAGTATCTATTATATATAGGGGATTGAGAATACACCATCAGGGAAAAATAGATATCAGGGCTTGCTTCCACCCTCTACTGATGTCTCCATTACTAAACCCTCTCAGAAACAAGCTATCCCACCAAATGGCCACACGTCCAACAGGACAGTGATGTCTGTGTTCCTAAGGAACAATACCAGCACTGAAGGCAAAGGAGCTGCCTTGTATTTCCAGAAATGTGTAACGTCTGCCTATTGTGCCCTTGCTGATACTCAGCGTGGCTGCACACACTAGAGCTACTGTTCAGAAAAAACTTTCAAACATGCCGGCTCAGCCAGTGAAAATTATTATGTCTGAAAGAGCACAGATTTGGTGAACTTTCATCAGATCTGAATTCCAGCTCTGGTTGCCCTGGAAACACTGGGATGCTGAAGATACCTCATCTCAGGGCAGCTTTCTCTGAGGGGTTTGTTCGGCACCAGGAGCCTCGGCCACCGCAGCACTTGCCGAGACACCAACAAAGGCATCGATTTCACTCAGCAACTGCAGGGAGCATCAAATCGCTCCTTCCTGGAATTAATATTGGTTCACATCCAGCCCAGACCTTTTTCTTAGTTCAAATGCACATCTGTGCCATATGGCAGCTGCTCCTGGCTTTGAGTACCTCATTCCCCCAGGTGGGTGCAGACGCCATGTCTCTTATTTGCCCTGGTGAAGCGGCAGAGGAGCTCAGGCAATTCAGACATATCCTAGAAGAAAGTGAGCAGTGAGTAGACTTCTGGCCACTGTATCACCGTTTGCTACCAAACACACAGCTGTTCTCCAGTTGCATTGTGAGATGGAGCCAGACGGACTATTCTTCTCGGCTCCATTACCAGTTTTCCGCTGATCTTTTCAGCTGCCTTGTCTCCGTGCTACATGAAGCTGAGAAATTGCAGCGTTTATAGATTTCATTAGGAGTTACATGTGCTCAGAGCCTCTCGGACCAGGATTCTATTTTATTCTGCTCTAAAGAATGATATTTTGTGGCCAAGTTTCTCCCTCCATCCCAAGTTTTTACAAAACTCTAATAAAAAAGTTATGCAGCCAGGGCATTCTAGGAGTTAATCACAGAATCATTTAGGTTGGAAACAACCCTTAAGATCATTGAGTCCAACCATTAACCTAATACTGGCGAGGCCATCATTAAACCATGTCCCCAAGCGCCATGTGTACACGCCTTTTAAATACCTCCAGGAATGGTCACTCAACCACTTCCCCAGGCAGCCTTGTCAAGCAAGTTCCAATGCTTGACAACCCTCTCAGTGAAGAAATTTTTCCCAATACACAATCTAAACCTCCCTTGGCACAACTTGAGGCCATTTCCTCTCATGCTATCGCTAGTTACTTGGGAGAAGAGAGTGACACCCAGCTCGCTACAACCTCCTTTCAGGTAGCTGTAGAGAGCGATAAGGTCCCCTCTGAGCCTCCTTTTCTCCAGACTAAACAACCCCAGCTCCCTCAGCTGCTCCTCATGGGACTTGTGCTCTACACCCTTCACCAGCTTCATTGCTGTGCTTTGGACGCACTCCAGCTCCAAAATGTCTTTCTTGTAGAAAGCATTAAGTACCTCAGCCTTTTCCTCAGCTGCTGTCATTATCTACATATACATCTAATAAGGGATGGAGATTCTCCTTAGGCCTCCTTTTGTTGTGAATGTATTTATAGAAACATTTTTATTGTCTTCAATAAAAGACAATATTTGGCAGTAGCCAAACTAAGTTCTAGTTGGGCTTTGTCCCTTCTAATTTTCTTCCTGCATAGCCTCACAACGTCTTTGTGGCCCACCTGAGTTGCCTGCACCTTCTCCCAAAGTTCATAAACTCTCTTTTTTTTTGCCCTGAGTTCCAGCTAAAGTTCTCTGTCCAGTCAGGCCAGTCTTCTTCCCCACCATCTTGTCTTTCAGCACATAGGGATGGCCTGCTCTTGTGCCTTTAAGATTTCCTTCTTGAATAATGTCCAGCCTTCCTGGTCTCCTTTGCCCTTCAGGACTGCCTCCCAAGGGACTCCGTCAAGCAGTGTCCTAAACAGGCTGAAGTCTGCCCTCTGGAAGTCCATGGTATCAGTTCTGCTGACCCCCCTCTTTACTTCTCTGAGAATTGAAAACTCTGTCATTTCAGGACTGCGGTGCCCAAGACAGCCTCCAACCACCACATCACCCACAAGTCCTTCTCTGCAAACAACAGGTACAGCGGGGTGCCTTCCCTAGCTGACTCACTCACCAGGAGCTTCTCTCAGGAAGTTCTCTTGCACACACTCCAGCAACCTACTAGACTGTTTCCTCTCCACCGTATTGTATTTCCATCAGATATCTGATAAATTGAAGTCCCCCACGACAACAAGGGCTAGCAATCATGAGAATTCTCCCAGCTGCTTATAGAATATTTTGTCTGCCTCTTCATCCTGGTTGGGTGATCTATAACAGACTCCCACCATGATATCTGCCTTGTTGGCCTTTCTCCTGATTCTTACCCATAAACACTCGACCCTATCATCACCATGGTTAAGCTCTAGACAGTCAAAACCCGCCCTAACATACAGGGCTACCCCACTGCCTCTCCTTCCTTGCCTGTTCCCTTCTGAAGAGCATATAGCCATCCATTGCAGCACTCCAATTGTGTGATTCATCCCACCATATTTCTGTGACTGCAACTAAATCATAGTTTTCCAGCTGCACAATGGCTTCCAGCTCCTCCTGTTTGTTTCCCATGCTGCGTGCATTGGTGTAGATGCACTTCAGTTGGGCTATCGATCCTGCCACCTTTAGTGGGGGAGAAGCCCTAATTCCTATGTGACTGTTCTCAGGTGCTTCCATGGTTTACAACACATCAACGACCCTTACGTCTTTGCTGCCACTTGGATCTCCATCCCCTGCCTCCACTGAGACGGTTAAGGTGCTGCATGCATTAGTATAGGGACGTTTCAGATGTTCTCCAGTGTACTCAGCACGTCATGGAGCAGACTGAAGGACCTCGCTAGCACACCATCCCTCAAACACTGGCGTGCCACCCCCAGGCTTATCTCTAGCGAGCCTGGTTTTATCCCTTTCCCCCTCTTCAAATTTAGTTTAAAGCTCTTTCAACGAGCCCTACTAACTCCTGGGCAAAGATCCTTTTCCCCCTTTGAGACAGGGGTACCCCATCTGTCGCCAGCAGGTCTGGTGTCATATAGATTGACCTGTGACCAAAAAGACCCAAATTCTGCCAACGACACAGTCACAGAGCAGGTATGGATCTGCTGGCTCTTCCTGTTTCTTCCCTCATCATTCCCTGCAACTGGAAGGGCAGAGGAGCACACTGCTTGTGCTCCTCATCCTTTAACCCATTGTCCCAAGGCCCTGAAGTGTCTCTTAATTGCCCTTGGACTTCTTATTGCA
>NW_010564206.1:126014-132530 GCF_000687285.1 Phaethon lepturus | reverse complement strand
TGGGCTTTTGCCTTTCTAATTTTGTCCCTAAATGTTGTAAAGTCCCTTCCTTATGGAGGGAACATCAGGCAAATTCACCTGCTGGTGAGTGCTAGCTGCCCTGATAGGGGAGGACAGGCAAATTTAGAAAACTGCCATAGCACACCAGGGCCACAGGCTGCTCTGGAGGGTTGGCCCTCATGTGGAAACTGGTCCATTTTCCAGAATGGAATTAAATACTTGCAAGGCAGGAGGATACAATCTTTCTTTCATTTGGATGTTTCCAATCATTTATTGGCTTCTATTAACACACGTAAAACCTCTCTTCCCCTGCCTGCAGAGCAACTACCCTGAAACCATAGCAGTCAGTGACACAGCAAGACAGGCATGTCTCACTGCCGATCGTTAAGAGTCATGCTGGTGCCTAATTGCTTGTCATGGTTCATACACTCGTTTGCAGACTGCCTGAGGAGTTGCAGATGGGGACACCAGCTACCAGATCCTTGGAGCGTTAAAATCTTGCTGCACGTCGTGATAGCAGATGCTGGAATAGGTTGCACCTTATTGAGGGAGTCTCATCAGAAGTCTGTACTGGAGACGGGAGATCTATTCCAAACAGCAGCAGTTCATGTTTATTTGAAAAATCTCTTCAGTCTTTTGCAGCTGCTTTACACCACCTGACGGCCCTGCACATTCTTGATCTGCATGGTTATCTGTACTTGTTAGGTTAAATTTAGAGTAGGATATGAATTAGCTGAAAGAAATGAGGCACGTTCAATAGATGATGCGCTGGAACACTGCTGAGCTGGTGAGCGCTCTGAAGTGGCTCATGTGTGTGACTCAAAGGCCTTCCTGTTTCATTTTGGAAAAATGATACCTAGGTGACTGAAGGGGGAAGACTCAGCAATATACAGTGGGCACACTTGCTCTGATGTGTACCATGATGAGATTTCAGATAGGCTGCAACTAACCAGATATCATAAAGGCATTTAGAGAAGCTGTGAATAACACAGAAGCACTGCACCATCAGCAGCATGGTTACATAACCAATGGACATAACCAAAGGGAAGGTCAGTAAGAGCTGCAGGTGTTTAGCAACTCTTGGGGTCTGGCTCAGGGGCAGCTTTGGAACAAACAGTCCAAATTCACGTAAGGTCTTGCTCTTTTTCAAGCGTCAACAGCCACCTCTCATCTTGCCAAAATGCAAATGTCTCCTGTTTAAAGATATCAGATATACAAGATACTTTGCTATTCAGAATGAACGCAAACATTACAAGAGAGGACCGGAGCTGATCATTATTCAAATGCTGGCCTGGTAGAAAACAGTTTATTTTCCACTTTGAGTGTTGTGGAGCCTTGATACGCCAAGTGCCCCTGCTTCTGTTACAATATGAACTCAGTGTGAGCATGTATCTACGTCTACACTAAAACAGCACAGACAGATCCTACTGCTGTGTCTTAAGACTGTGCCTCAGTTTACCATCCAAACAGAGATTTAACACCTCATAAATTTGAGGACTTCTCTTGCAAGGTGCAAATGGTAGCGTTAGGGCGTGCTCTGTTCTTAAAATTTGGAAGTTCCAGTTCCTCGGCCAAGGGGCAGGAAATTACCTGGAAATGATCCCCGACTGCTGTGAAAGCAAAGGAAAAGGAGTCAGCTCTAACTATTTGCCTCAGCGTTTTGAGTAGCAATGTACCCGCAAGGTGATAGTATTGCTTTTCAGCAATAAGTGATAAAATCTCATAATCTCCAGGGATTATTGGGGGCATTCAGTTATTTTACAGGGAAGTGGATGACACTGATAGAAGAGCTATTTGTACCGATGAATCCTTGATTCTTTTCATGCAGAGAGCGATGCAGAGAGCAAAGGGTGCTCTCACCTTCCCTCATTGAATGGGTATCCCAAGCATGAGGAAACTATCATTTCCTTTGCTATCTCAACACAAGGGCCAAGGCTAGGTGTGAGTTGAGCTTTAACAGGTAGTTACTCTGAGATGTTACCTGACCAGATTATCAGTGTGGTGTACTCATGCATCTGTATTGTGTGGAAGGGAAAAGAAGCAGCGTTCAAAGGCTTATGTTAATTATGCAGCTTACACAAAAAGCCCGTGCCTGTGTCCATCCAAAGGGGCATCCTTGCAGAAGGGTATACATTGGAGAAACCTTTGGCTCTTCGTGAAACAGAGTTCAGAGGCAGATTATGAGGGTAAAGTGATTAAAAAAGTTGTGCATATGGAGGCTGCAGTCTCCCTGCCTCACCGATATGAGCTTTAACTGAGTCATGTAGTCCCCGTGTCCCCTCCATGTAGACCAACCATGCCAGAGCCCATCTCCGGAGCTCTCTTACCTAAGCCGAGCCTACACGCTTTCTGAGGTGATTTCTCCCGATCGTGCAGTCATCCTCATTCTCTAGAGAGAACATGAGTATTTTCTAACTAAGCCTTTGTCTGTAACCTCCCAGGAAGGTGATCACCCTGCTATCAAAGCTGGGTTGTTGGCAGGGCAGCTCTCTTTCAGCTCATCTTTGCCTGCAAGATTAGGGTTGCAACTTATTTCAAAAGTGGATATTGCCAGCATTTGCACCTTACCTTGAAATACTCAAAATGCTTTTTTTTTTTTCTGGGGCAAAGAAACTTGTTCTAAAGCAGGTTGCAAAACCAACCCTGAGAAATAGGGCTTGGCCATTTTAAGCTCAGCTGCGTGCTGATGTGTAACCCTATTTTAAGGGAAAATCTTCTGCAGCTAACAACATTGAGACATGTATCTGAGTATATTTCTCCAGAAGCCTAAGTTTAAAGATATATATTTGTATGTGTGTGGACATGTACATATATACTGAAGATGACTAAAGAAGAAAAAAGCTCAAAATGATCATTACTTTCCCAGGAAAACCATAAAGGTTACACTGCACCTCTGGTAACAGCATCCTGTACTCCTTTCAGCCACACCGTATGAAAACAAATAAACCAGAACCAAAAACCCAGCCACAAAACATGGAAGATCCATTGCTCCAAAATTAAGTGGCTGAATAGTTAGTGCTATCCTCCAGGGTAGGAGAGAGGCCACATTTCCCTTTCCAGAGAATTCTGAATATATTGATTCAAATTGCCTGCAAAAACCTCCAGGCCCTCAAGAATTGCTAATACTTGTTTTAACATTTTCAGCACCTTTAATTGGTGACATGATACAACTGAGGTGTGACTCAGCCAAGAATTTACTGGAGGACGGAGGAAGTATCACAAAATACCTGTTCTCACTGTTTTCTGCCAGCTCTTGGTCTTTGTGGTAGACAGAGTAATATACCATTGCCCAGTGAGCCCTTTTTTAACCTTATTTGCTCTCATGGTCAAAGCACTGACAGCCTGGTGCTCTCGAGAACATCAATAATGCTTTGCCTGTTGACAGCAGCTGAGGACAGGAGCAGAACAAAATATGAAGCATGTTCATTAAAGCACAGGACACAGCGCGATGGCTAAGTAAGTGGCTTAATTTGGCCTGCAAAATTCAGAGTATGACTCCTGCAGGAAGCTAGTGCCCACGTTAAACCTTCAGCTTTGGCGTGAGACTATTTGTTTTACACTGCATGGGAGAAATACAGGCTTTATAAATCTGATCTGTCCCACTGGATGACCCAGCTGCCCTCACCTCAGGGTTTGTTCTCCAAAAGGACCCGCAAGAGATCTCCAGTTTGTCTGCTGGATCCTATGGTATTGAGCCTGCAGCCTCACAATTCATGGTAAGGAATTAACTTGGAAATAAGAAATTGGAAATTAATTTCCTTCCTCATTAGGAAAAATTGAATTTCAATTGGTTTTCCTCCCTCTCTTTCCTTGGATGGCTGCAGCGACTGAAAATGTTCTGCCTTAGAAATAACATCTTCCAGCAGATCAGACAGTACTGCCAAGCAATTATCCAAAAAGAGCCCTTGGCATAGATAAGAGAGCTTAGCTGCACCACTAGCAAGGCAAACTCCAGTGCCTTCTGGTCTGCCTTAGGTACCTCTTGCCATATCTTTTGATCACAGATCGGCCAACGCAGCTATGAATTTATAGCTGAAACATTGCTCAGACAGTGCTGCTGTCACCAGCAGGTTGATTGGAGTCTGTTCAGTTCACAGAAAGGGAAATGAAAGTGTAGGGTTGCTGAGAAAGATTTGGCTGAGACACCAAAGTAGAGGAATAATAAGGAGCTTCAGTTCAGGGAGAGAGGCTGGGGAAACTGAGCTGAGCCAAAGTCTTGGGAAGAAACACACTGGAAGGGAGTATGCTGAGGGGAAGATGGTGGTGAGAGCGAGAGCAAGAGAGGGGGTAAGGGGGCAAAGAAATTTTGAAACGTTCAGGTTTATGTTGAAAGAGGTAAAGCCTATAATGAAGTGATCTTTTTTTCAGCACAGTTTTATTTTCTTCTAATATTTTGCAGTGCATTTAATACTCTGGAACATGGCAGCCATAAGCTGTCACGTGTGCCAGGGCTGAAACACAAATAAAAATAAAAGACAGCTCAGTGAATAGTCAAGGTTACAGTGGCTGTTTCCTTTTGATCACTGCTTCACATCTAATTAGTCCTCAACAAGTTTTAAGATCATTCTCAGCTGTGATAAGCATATATTTGAGGGGGTTAAATAAAACATTGTAACTCACTTTTACATGACCGGAGGCACCCTCTGTCAGAGTAAAGCTCACTGTGAAATGTGGTTCCCTCTGAAACAACCTCAGAGCAGCTGTGCTGGTGCAAACCTCTGGTTCAAGGTCAACATTGTCACCAGCAGTGGCTATCGAGCAGGTACATAGAAAAGAGTAAGTACAAGGCTCATGTTAAATGAGACTCTCCCCTACTGCTCTTCTAGCCTATGGCTACTTCAGTTTGGGGGTTTTATGCAATTGTTTGGCTGCTTAAGATTTCCCAGTGCATCACTGCCTTGCAAGCATTTGTCCAGTCACAATAAAAAGAATTTTGATATTATAAAGCAATGTGAGAAACAGGAAGTACCTTAACAGTATTGAGGACAGACTGTGAGCGCAAAGCTTCTAATAGGAACAGCCAGAAACAGAAACTCATGACTAAATCTAGGTTATGCTTTGGTCAAGGGCTACTCCATTCATTTCACAAAGGTTTGCTGAGCTGGGAGCAGTGCACCGGTTCTGTATTTGTGAAGGCAGTCAGCTGCTTCGCATCCGAATGTTGCAATTGTGTAGTGCAGCCAATTGCCAAGGGCTTCAGCAGATGCTAAAAAAAAAATAATAATCCAGACTTCCCACAGGAATACAGGACCTGGTGAGATACTTCTCCTTTTCTCCCCTTTCATGCTTAGTTGATAGGAACAGACACTCCAGAAAACTTAATACTCATCCCATTCTTGCTTTCTGTCCTGTGCACAGTGACCCTTATGTAGGTGTAAGAAGCTTCTTAAGGGAAAGAAAACAAAAAAAAGTGATCCTTTCATGTCAAATCCTACACTCCAAGCTGGTTTTAGCAGGTGTTGTGTCTGAGGAAAGCTGATAAGCCTTATCAAGAGCGGGCTGTGGTTGTATCTCAACGGGACCCGTGTGTTTCTCAGCAATTATTAGCAACTGATGTTCTACTAATTTCCAAGGATTTTGCCACATAGGAAATGTGAGATTGAAAATGACTCTTGTGTTATTAACATGTGTACTGAATGGTCCCTTGCCTTCTTTAAAACTAAGGATATAAAAATGAGACCTATGAGATGAAAAATTGCTGATGGCTAAATTGGAAGTTGCAAAGGAAAAGATGATCTTTTATTTTAAATAATGATGCCCTTTTTTGGCCCTTTCTTTGAGCAGGTTGCTTTGACACACTGAACTAATACAATTTAATTTTTTGGGTTCAAAAGTAGCAAATATTTGAAGTCCATTTCTGCAATAGGGTGTTGAGAAGGTTCCTAAATAGCTTATGGGAGATGATGAAGGGAGTAAAGACGGTATTTTTGCGCTTTATTACAAGGGTTATCTTGCTTTATCCTCCCCCCCGCCCATGAACTTTAAAAGCTCAGGGATGCGGCTGTGAATTACACAAGTTTCTTTCATGTATCTCTAGGCATCTGTCGACTGGAAATCTAGTTATCACATTAGGCCTGTTGATTTAGCACATAAATCTTTCTAAACATGATGAATTCTATGTTGAAATCAACAACCATTTTGTCTTAAAAGGCACTAACAGAGCCTGTCCTGGTGGCTTCTCCTGAGTTCCTCTCTGTGCTTCTGTACCCTGTATAAAAGCAAAACAGAACACAAAATGACTCCTATGTCTTTCTCATTAGCTGGTGTATCAACTGACGTCTGTTTTTTCCACTGTCTTTTTGAAGCAACAAATGCAATCTGTTCATGCTGTGCATCTTTACCGAAACCACTTGAGCATAAGGTATCATATTTAGCCAAGAGTAGATGTGAAAATACTCCTGCTAACAGCTACCACCTTCTAGAAAGAGCAGACCACAGATTCTGATCCTGTTCATTTGAAGTGGCTGAAAATCAATCCATTGTTCACTAAGATTTGGCCAATTCACAGGGAAAGTG
>NW_010564206.1:104898-125983 GCF_000687285.1 Phaethon lepturus | reverse complement strand
CGAATTCACAGGTAAAGAGAAGGCCAAGAGTATTATATTATCCTCTGTCTTTCAGATCCCCCGGGATACTTTATATCAAAGAAATATCAGTCTTTATTACTATTTGGCACTTGCATTAGCAAAATGCTTGATATTTGTGTCTGTGGAATAGGACCTGTGGCACTGAGTGAGATGACAACTCCTCACAAGAGGTTTACAGAGTATAGAAAAAGCCAATGGCTACAGATCTCTAGGAAGTACTGGGAAAAAAGGCATATATTCAGACACCCAAAGCCAGGCATGTGGAGCTCCTTTTCATAGAATCATAGAATATCTTGAGTTGGAAGGGACCCATAAGGACTTTTCAACTTCCTTGGAAATGAATTTCCCAAAGCTGTAATTTCAAGCCTTATGACTGCTTCATGCATCCTCTGCAACACACGTTTTAATGTATCCCAATAAAATGGGAAGTTTCAATTCTTTCTTTTTGCACCTGCTTATTAAAATATGAAAGGCTGGTTCATGTAAGCATTTTGAAAAACTACCAGTTTACCTCATTATGGGTGACTAAGCTGTATCTAGACTGTTTGAAGCATTACTTTCCAATTGTATAAAAATTTCCTGTGGGACCCCTTCTGCAAGGGCAGACATTTCAAGCGTGACAGCCGCTTTGTCTGTGCAGAATGGATCTATGTGAGGTATGTTACGTGTACTGAACAGTGACAGTAATTTTGTTGACAATAGAGAAGTGAAAGCTTCAAAGAAAAACATTAGTGACAAATGTGCTAGAAATACAAAATACCAGCTGGCTGGTCCTCCCTGGAGGCAAACTTTCTTTTTAAATTAAAAGATCTTTCTCTTTAGGGCGTCTGATTATCTGTCATAATTTGACAGTATATGAAATGATACCTGAATTTATTTTTCAGAAGATAATTGCCCTGGTATTTAACCTCTGTGTCATCTTCTGAATCTTTCCAACACTTCTTAACGGTTCTTCTGTTCTCAGGCACAGATTCTACATCTCCTAAATGAAGTGGTATTTTTCCGTCACACAGGCAGTCATTTAGTGGCTGTCACGAAGAGAAAATACTTGCTTGTATGGGAAGCTAAGCACAGGAAGGAATAAATGCAGCAGACGGGCAACAGGGCCTGCAAAGCATGTTGGAAACTCTCCTGCCAGTACCTGGGGACTCTCTGCGGCACAACACCCACACCAGGTAAAAAAATCATCTTTCTTTGCACCTTGCTTTGATGCCTGGGGAGGTGTTTCTGTGTAATGAGTGTCACAGAAACAGCCACAGAGGTCTCAGAGGGCACTGGGGACCCTTGATACCAGCCCTCGCCATCTCCTGGCTTCTAGTCCGTTCATCTTCAGGTCACCCTACATTAAACTCACCATAGGGGAGCGGAATGATTGCAGGTACAGCTCTGGGACACCCAGCAGCTTTGGGAGGGTGCCCATCACCCACCAGGGTCTTGATTGTGCCAGTTCCTCTCTAGTTATCAATGATGATGTGTCTGATAGGCGCCACAGGGGATTAAGGTTGCCCCTAACCACCAAAAAATACCAAACTTACAAAAGAGTACGTCTGGCACTGGGCACCAGAAAGGTTAATTGTCATGGCTTTAGACTGTGAGCATAAAAAAAAGAATCTGTGCTACTACCCTCAAAGGACAAGGGTAATGTGGTGATGAATAGTGTTGCTAATTGAGGATCTAAGCACACAGGGTAATGTGCTGTCATTGACCTGTGCAGGATTTGCCCCATGAGACATTGTCTTCGTTATTTTGCCATTTCTAAACCAACACATTTCTCCTCTCACTGCCCCCTGAAATTTTACAACATGGAAATTTTACTAAGATTATTTTTGAGCCTTTTACAATCAATAGGAGCCTGGCTTTCAGGTTCAATATATATTTTATTCAGGCCTCAGGTTCTCCTTGGAGAAGCCGTAGGTAGTATATTCAAGGACTTCCATTTCATTCGTTATCTTATATTGGATTACATTTTGAAAAATGTTTGGTGTTGGCAGTTGGGGTTTGACATTGAGAACTGCTCAGCTGCTGTGTAAGCTGCGTAATGTAGCAGAATTGACAATAGTACTCAGGTTTGAGCATCTGCAAATGTACTTCCCTTTTTTTTTTTTTTTTCTTTTTTCCCTAGGAGCAATCATGCTGCTCTGAGGCTTGACAATCTGGATCCTTTATGAAATGCCTCGGTTGGTGAAGCTGGATGATAAACCCCCAAATGCTGGCCCAACATGTGCTGTGATTTCAGTTTTGCTTTTTAAAGCAAGCAAGACTGCAGGATTGCGCCAGAAAATGCTGTTCTTTCAAAGATGTAGGTAGGCTGTTAATATTTAGGAAAGTTTTAAAAAATTAGTAATGTCTGTTTATACTCTTAGGTGCATAAATTCCCTTATAGGTCTGTAACATCATAAACCCTGTTTATTCTCAGATGCTTAAATCATTTCAGAATCTAACACAAATGTACTTTTGAACCTTTATTCTGAAGTCTCATTTGAAGTTACTGGGATTTGTGTTCCTAAATGATTTTTGAAAGGTAGAAGTCCAGAAAAATATTATTCCTGCAATTCTTTTAAATACTGTTCCTTGTTACCAATTGCACATTTCCTTCTGAATTGCCGAGGTCTTTCATTAGTTTGAGATGTTTAAATTTGTGGTTTTTTGTAGAAGAGATCCAGGAATATTGGATTCTACATTTTGTCGGAGCCCACTAGGAAATGACTATACATACTTTTCACGTCTGTCATGACAGGCTGGAGAGATCTTCAGGTGTCAGGACTATCTTGAGTACGTCCTGGAAATTTTTGCAGGTAAGAGTGATATGAGCCTATTTAATAATGATGGGCTTTTATTTCTCTGCAAATGTATCCTCACTCCTGTTTGCCACTTTTAAAATTGGCTGGTTTTACAGCTTCTATGCAACAAGTTTAGCTTAAAGCAATTCTCTGCAGTGTGAAAGACATGAAGATTTAGGTGTGCGAGGTGTTTATGTATGTGACGCACAGAAGGGATCCAGGGATCTCCACAGCTTGGGCAGCATCTGCTGACTTTCTCATGCCAGCCGAGACACAAGGATTGGGAAGGGAAACAAACACAATGGGTGTGTGGGGAAGGAAATAGATAAAATTAATTGGAAGCCTCGTCTGTCTCTCTTTCTTTTATTTCTGCTGTAAATAAATGCTTGTGGGGAATACTTTTGTCCCATGTGTGATGGAGGATATGTACCCAGAAACTGTTCATTCTGCTCATAGTTCTTATCCCATTTCTTAGCAATTCTACCAGGAGCTGCCCTGCGTGCAAGCAGTGAGCTATCAGTTTCCTGCTGTAAAACAAAAAAAGTATAAGAATAAATTTCATGTTGAACAAGGCAGTTATTCAACTGTTGGATTTTCCCTCCTGACTAGCTTCACTGCAGCCTTTGGCCTCTCATTGCTGGTTTTCTCCAGCTTTTTCCATAGCAATAGGTAACTGCTCCCTGCCTGCAATGCTGCAGGGAAGCAAACCCCAGCCCAGGACAACAGGATGCTGTCCCTTGTGTCTCAGCCTCACCAAGGAGTTTCAGTCCTGAAACTGAAGTTTCTGTTTTCATCCAACTAGAGTCTGCTTGGAAAGTTCATCCTTTCAGACAGGGTGGGATGGGAACATTGCCCTGGATTGTGGCAGTATCCCCTCAGTAGGGAGCAGCTGGGCTGTAGCGGCTTACATTTTCAGAAACGCACTATGCTCTTGCTGCCTGGGAAGGTACATGAACTCAGAAGCTAATGGCCAAGCAGGTATCTACGGGAGCTCAGCTTATTCACACAATTTAAAAAGTTGTTCCGCTCCCTACAAAAAAGCATCTTGGAGACCACAAGGTGGAAATGTTAAAGTCGACAGCCCAATTCTACTAAAATAAATGCCAGAATTTCTGCTGGCTTTCCCTGTTCCAGCCAGGGTCCATACCAAAGATTTCAACTGCAGTCTGTTGCACACTGATACATTCAGTACAGCTTTCTACTGCTCGACTTTGGTATTCAGGAAATGTGTGTCTGCTCATTGCAAAAGATAAACAGATTAAACTATTTAAGAAACTCCAGAAAGCCTAGTTGCTCTTGGAACCTTATTTTATTCTTATAAAATTCAGTTTTCTCATCCCACTGCTTTTAAAAATCTGAACTTTGACTAATTTTCCTCCAAAATTCTATTTTTCAGAATCATGAGTAGCTGATTGAAAACATTAACGTTGCTTTCACCGAGAATGTAGAGGAAGAGAAACTCTAAAGGCAGAAAAACTTAACAGTCAAGGCAGATTGAGGTGAAAGTAGAGTGGCACGTTGAGCGTGTGTGGCCATGCAAGATGAGAGCCCAGCCCACAATCTCTGATTTCTTCCCATCTGTTTGAAGGATTTTAGTCTACCAGCAAGATCCAGCAGAGGTTCATCACAACGTTTCCACCCTGAAACGCTTCCCAAAATATCCTTTCTCCAAAAGTAAGGGTAGTCATAACAGATTGAGGTTTGTGGATCAGCTTGTAATGAAAAGGATGAGGTGTTTCTAGTGGGAACTCTTCTGCTGTTCCTTTATTCTCTCAGTATTGCTGTACTTCTGAATGGGCCTCTGAGCTCCGTATTAACTGTCATACTCTGAGTTTATTTTTATTGCAAGGAACAGTGATGCTTTATTATGGCCACCACAGTGTAGCAGTGGTCAGAGTGTGTCTGTTAATTGAAAAAGCATACCCAGACACCAGTCCTGCACCTCTGATGGATTATTAGCACGTAGTCTGCAGTGAGCACGTTCTGATATCACAACGTACTCCTGCAAAAGAGGCTCAGAGAGAAGCATCCCCTCTCCAAACACACCACCCAGCCTGGCGGTGCCACGTAGCAGTACTTCTTCCAGGAGGCAGCTTGGAGAAAACAACCCCTAAAGCATCTTATACTGCACATTATGGATCAGTTGTAATCAAAATGCTCAAGGCAGGGTAGTGCAGGGGTGGCTCATCTTTTGGAAACCTAGCAGCTGCTGTGTGGTGGCACTTACTGAATGGCAGCAGCTTTAATGGGAAGCCAGTTAAATTAATGCCACTGCAACCAGCAAAACAAGACAGCTGCCCTGCATGGGAGGGAAGAGGAGTGAATTGGATTCGGACGGTGGTAATTAACAGCTGGCTGGCAGAGAGGCATTTTGTCTGCCCAGCAGTTGAAAGCTCTTTATTACAGATAAAAGTCCCAGTGTGGCCGTGACAGGGCAGCCTGCCTCTTGAAACGTTAGAAGTGGGAAGAAAGCTGCTCTTTTGCATTGGTGAATGTTCTGCAGTATCTATAGATAAACAGCATGTTCATTTTTCATTTTCACAAAATACATCCTTGAGGATGCAGTTATGAGAAATTCACGTTGCAGCTCTGGCATGAGTTTGTTTATTAGCAAAACAGTATCCTTAGTCCCGGGCTAAAGGCAAAATAAGTATTCTTATGAAACATATATGGGAGATTGTTCTAGCCTTTGGTAAAACAGATAAAACACAGATTTTGAGTCCTAGAACTTTGTTTTCTAAACCAAGATTCCTTTTGTGATCTTCCCCACATACAGAAGACTAATTTTTAAATGTTGCGGAAATGACCCAGGTTTAATTTCATCTTACGGGCATTACAAATAGTAAGTTGATCAACAGAATCAAACCTACTGATCTTACCTGTTAAAATTACAGGGTTGCTTTCCCTTAGATTTTGATAAAAGAAAAATGTAAACCTTATTCCTAATATCCCAAAATATTTTGCATTTTCCAATCATTCAAAATTTCCAGTAATTTTCCTACTTATGAATAACTAAAATATGAACGCTGCTGGGTAAAATGCTGCTGTGCTGAATCTATGGCAAGTTTCAGCAGTGGAAGTGTGGTATTGTCAGGCTGTCACTGTAACTGGTGCAGCTGCAGTCATACAGCAAGCTGAAAGCAAGATACTGATCTCGAGCATCCCAGTTATCAGCTTTTTCTTAAACAATCCTTTCCATAAAAGTAATTTCCTTGGCCCTAGAAACTCCTTTGGTTATCAGTTGCCTGTATTTGAACCAGACGAGGCTATTTTTCATGAGCGATTTTAGCTTGTATTCAAAGTGTTTGCTAACAATACTATAAATCAAGGTAGCACAGTGTTTAAGAAGTGGCACATTGCTTAGAGTTTGAAGTGTCATCCTGGCTGCGGTTTAATGACAAGAGCTCCAGGTCTGTGGTCTCCCAGTCCTGGGCACAGGGTCCAGCTGCTGTGGGAGGGGTTTGCCATGGCTTAGCCCCAGCTGGCAACTAAACACCACACAGCCACTCGCTCACTCCCCCCACCTCCCAGGGTGGGAGTGAGGAGAGACTTGGGGGAAAAAAACCTCGTGGGTTGCGATGAAAACAGTTTAATAGGACAGCAAAGGAAGAGGAAATAATAGTAATTATATTACTGATAAAGGAATATACAGAACCAAGTAATGCAACAATTGCTCACCACCCGGTGATCTATAGCCCGTCCCTAAGCAGCGATTCCCACCCCCGGCCAGCTCCATTTCTATGCTGAGCAAGACGTTGTATGGTATGGACTATCCCTATGGACTGGCCAGTCTGGGTCGGCCGTCCCGGCTGTGCCCCCTCCCAGCTTCTTGCGCACCTCCCCGCTGGCAGCGCCTGGGGAGCTGAGAAGTCTTTGACTGAGTATAAGCACCACAGCTACTTAGCAACAACTAAAGACATTCGCGTGTTATCAACATTATTCTCATTCTAAATCCAAAACACAGCACTATAGCAGCTATTAGGAAGAAAATTAACTCTGTCCTGGCTGAAACCTGGGCAGGGTTACAGTGCCCCAGGCAGACCTCAGCTGAGTGCAGCCCTCGCCAGCTCGCTGTCTTTTTCTGCAAGACAATTTTCTCTTAGTCGGTGTTACCCTACATCTACTTCACTCCCTGCTTGGTAGAAAGAAGGATCAAAAAAAAAAACCCCACACCTAACCTAGGTGTCTTCTCTTCAAGCCTAACCTCACTGCTGCCTTACTTTTATGCTTGGGAAATCCCATTATTTTCAGGAAGGGAGAATCAGACTCTTAAGCACATGACTATATACCTCCAGTCTTAAATGTCATGGCAGAAAGTGGTTTTGAGATAATATCAATGACGAATTCACCTTCAGTTATCTCTATAGAGGCACTGTTATTTACAGTTTTGTAATTGTAGAGCAGCAACATTCAACAGGCATTTGTCCCTCACTGTTAACCAGCAAAATCACGTATCACCAGCTACAAGTTCACATTCTGCCTTCATCGCTGGGAGGAAGCAGTGCAGGAATGAAGCTCCCCGGAACCAGTTCTTGTGTTTGAAGCCGCAGATGTAATGAATGGCTGGTTGGGTGCAGGACAGGTCACCACAGCTGCTGCTTGCTCCTGCCTGCCGTTTCACCTGCTGGCAGTTCTGCTTTTTGTCAGCAAAGGTATTGCACAAGAAATACTTGTCCATCAAAATGTTCCTCCCACCTGCCTGTCAGTGAGTTGGTCACAAAAGGCATTTGCATCTTTGAGCACTGCAAAGGTGTTAAATACTCGTGTCTGTAAGAGGAGGTGGAGGTGAAGTATCCCCTCTCTATCTATGGCCTAAGTGTGATGAAATCTAGTGCACAGAGGGTGTAACACCCCCTTCATACTAGACTTCATTACTTTTTTTTCCCTCCCATGGAAATTAAAGATCCTTTTATCCATGCCTCCTTTCTTTTCTTTTCCTATCCCTCTTTTCTGAAAAGGTAAGCTAGTTTGGATGTACTTGAAGTTAAATACAAACATAAACCTCACAGTCCTTTTGATTTAGTACTGATAAAGTGAAAGTGAATTGAGTTTCAAGTAGTGACCACAAACCGCTGCGTGTTGCTGGGCATGTTTAAGTTTTGGGCTTTTTTTTAATAAAATATACTCTGCAAGAATGTGCTAAGTGTAATTGCCTGACTGATCCCTGAGTCAATGTGACCATTAATTTCTGTGCTTCTGAGAACATAGCGTTGGAAAAAAAACCTCTTCATTTGGACATTGATCATGTGATTCGTTACTGTACATTAAACATTCTTATCTTCAAAACAATGGCCTAGCTTTTATCAGCCACAAGATTCCCGCTTCTCAGTTTAGTTCAGAGATTGGAACATAACTGAGGTTCTCCCAGGGTGACACTGAACACTTAGAGGACTATTTGCAGTGGAGAATATTTCTATTTTGCATCACAGAAAAAACCACGCCTTTTCATTTCCAGGCAGTATTTCAGTATTCATTAAGCAGTAAAGACTAATGACGCAATCCTTAATCAGTCCAGAACTGATGGGAGTGGGTAAGGGTCCACAGAGAAGTCAAGGATGATGTTTTAATGGAGGGTCTTGTCTCTTTACTGTTTTTTGCTGTTGATATAAGCTATACAGAGCTTAAGACTAGGTGCTGCAAATGGGGGAGGGGAAGATAGGAAGCAGGGGGTGAGGAGATAAGGAAAGGAAGGGGTAGCTGAAGTAATATAAAGATGTTTTTGCATTTCCTCCAAGCTAGTGGCACCAGCCTCACCTCAAACCGAAACTAGGCTGTATAGACACCATGAAGGCTGCTATGCTGATAAATTACGCCTGCTGTGAAGATGGATTGTGTTGGAGATAGACCATCCCACCCCGAGGGGGCCCAGGACTGAGCTGAGGACCACCACAGAGGTACCTGGGGCAGCAATGGTTATCCTTGCCCAACTGCTTCTGACTGCAGGCAAGAAGGGAAGGGATCCCTGGGGTGGGTTGCCTGCTGAGGGCAAACAGAGCAAAAGCATACTGGAGCCAAGCTGAGAGGAGAGGGTGGAAGGAGACAGCTGGGATTTGGGGAACAAGGACTGTAGGAGCTGGTTTGCCTTAGCTGCAGTATCAGTGCCTGCAGCAGCCTCTTTCAGCAGCCTTAATTACAGGGAGGATGTTTGTGGGGGTCCCCTTGGCTCCAAAATCTCCTGCCCACATTTTTCCATTGCCAGCCTTATCACAGCATTTATAAACTGCAAATGATAGTCATTTCAATGGAAAAATCCTGTAATTTGATGTAGTCTCATTTTAAGTTACCATGTTTTCTGCCGCAAGGTCCCCTGCTACTTCCCTTACAATAATGTATCGGTTGCGGTTTCGTCCCTGACTCACTGGTGAGGGAAACATTGATCACAATGCAAAGCCACCCACCTGAGAGTGCATGGAGAATATGAATTATTTTCTTCCCTTCAGCACTAACAGGAGACGCCGATTTCACTGAGGTCAGTGTTCCTTGCTCACTTAGCACAGTGCTTACCGTCTTCTGCTGAGCTTACTGCTTCGATGTGCCAGGCGCTGTACCAACACATAACAGAAGATGGGTTATTAACTATTTTTGTTAATGTAAACTCTATAAGGAAGAAGATACATACTTTTCTTAATCCATCACGGTATTCAAGTGCTTTTTGTAATAAGATGGCATGCATGCCAGAAACGAACACTGCTGGGCACTGCTTCCCCCCTGCCAACTCCAGCCTGTTCAGCGGTAGAGCAGGAGCTGCTAACCCAGGCAGATGATGGCCCCAGTGGCTGTCTGTTCCTTTTACATTTGTTCTCTTAAAGCAGTTATAAGAAATTACCATGCAAAAAAGGCAGCCTGGGTTATTCTGCCTGCAGGCTAGGGTCAGTCTCTGTCTAAGTCGTGCTGTCTGTCGTGGCGTGCACAGCATGTGTCACTTCTCAAGTGCTTAAGCATGAAGTGCTTTAGGAAGTCACAAACAACACGTGTGATCTTCAGGGTGTCAGGAACAGGGTACCGGGGGATGGGGGGGTATCAAATATGGTAGTATTCAGAGCAAGCTGTTTGAGTCACGTAGATATAAAACGATGCTGCTTTAATGAAGGGATCTGCCAGACATCAAATGCTACTTTTTTACTACTGCCATTCTCCTTATTCAGCTCAAGAATATTGGCTGTTTGTCAATTGTTTCTCTTTCATCTATTTATATAAAACATGATATTAAGCCCAGATGAGTTTTCCCTTCCCTCTACTTCTCTCCCCTCACAGTAAGGGGAGACATTTAAAAACAGCCACTGCAGAAAGTAGTGTACTGGCACGATGCAGCCACCCAGAGTTGTTGCGGAGTGGCATCCCTGCGAACATAACTTCTCCCCTTCGGAAACAAGGTGCCGCGGTCACTGAGATATGGGAATAAGTCAGGCTGAGGTACCACCTAAGGCTCAGGACTGCACAATTGGGAAGCTCAATGGGAAATACCCTGTAAGAGTGGCAGTCTTTTGTAGGCTAAATAGGAATCCTGTTTCCTTACAAAATAAAGTTTTTCTCCCCAAGATTTAGACAACTCTGAGTGTCAGCAAGTAGCTGCCACTTTTAAGCAAAGGCCTTGAATGAATACAGAGATTGCCTGGGTCCAAGCAGTCACTGATGCCAGATGGAACTCTAGTGAGGTATTTTTCTGAGCTAGCCTGGGCAAATACAAATAAAAATCACAGACCTGCCTCCTAGGTTCAGCTTTAAAGCAAACCACCAAAAAAACCCCCACTAGCCTTTCATCACCAGAGCACAGCCTGCTTGGCCCTAACTCCAGGCACAGCTCGCAGCCGTTTACTACCAAGTCTATGCGTCTACCAGCTACCTCATGGGCTCCCTGGAGCAGGAGCTAGCCAGGGCCCCGAGCTCACTGGCAGCTTCGTTGCCCTGAGCAGCCTCACCTGGCACTCAGTCACACCTGCAGGCACTATTTAAGCTCAGCCTCAGGGATCCTAGAACCTTCGCTGAGCTGAGCCGTGCAGGAACTGCCCCAGCCCTGTCTCCTGGATGGACCTCAGTCAAGCTAATCGTGTAAGTTACTTTTCCTTTTGCTCTTGGGACAGAACTTCTTTTTCTTTTCTTCAGGGTTCCTGCATTTCAGCACAAAGGTGATCTTTCTGCCTGGTAGTAACTCACCTGTGATAGCAGTAAAGCTTTGCAAAGCATTGGGCCTGACCCTAGCAGGGGAAGAGAGGGGCTTATTTTTTCTGATAACTCATCTGACTGCCTTGTAAGTGTTTAATAAGATGTGTCAAAGAAAATTGCATGAATTGGTTGCTTGTGAATTGTGAGCTGTTATCTTTTGGTTACATATCTGGAACCCCACGGTAATGCACGTGGTAACCCTGACTAGTCTAATTTTACTGAGGGAATCTGCATTAATTTTGATTAAGGGAAATTTGACAGCCTGTGTAGTTTCTGGAGGTCCTTTTGTGTGTGTGTGGTAAGGGCGGGTGTGAGGTGTGGATGTGGTGTGTTTTTCATGTGGGTGGCAGAGCAGATTTCTCTCTGTGCTGTCTCTGTGTACTTAACCTGTAACACGGAGACCCTGGTCCCGACTCACAGTTACGGTGAAGCTTAGGTCATTTGCAAATCACTTTTATGGGTAAATGTGCAGCATATAATTATATCTGAACCAAACATACTCTCTTCTTCCAAAATAAACGATGTATGTATGGTCTGCCCGAGCTAAAAGATTCAGAGTCTGGGGATCTGAAAGTGCTGATTTGCAGTGCTCGGAGAGAGCAATTGATATGCAGCACCTAAGAACCTAAAACTCACAGCTTTTTAACAACCCTGAAAAGACGGTGAATGAGGTACAAAGGCAGAACAAGGAGCAGTGCAACGTGATGAGGAAAAGTTTTAATTTTTTTCATTGGACTCGTGTGCCAAATCAGTCTTTAACACAAAGTCTCCAGTGCTTTTTCTTGTTTAGTGTCCATAATTACGGACTAACCTACCTTGTTCAGAGCTGTAACTCTGTTCCTCTTCTCCTCCGTGTCTGGCAGGGGTCTGATTTTTTGAGCATGAGAGGACTATGGTTGACCATACTGGGCTGAGTGTATGCAGAGTGGGGTTGAAATACTGTAGTTATTAACTATGGGTTAATCATGCTACAGCTCTCTTGTTACAAGGTTCTTGGGCAATGGCTAAATTCAAGGAAACTAAAAAGAAGCCAAGCTTCTTAGCTGATTTATTGGTAATGCAATTCAGATAAGGGAAAGAATCTAATTACCACGTACTCTTGCTGCTCTCCCTTCTTTCACCTCCTCCCAGAGCTGACTTAAAGATTAAACTATTGGTGCAACAATGACTTTCTAGTTTACTACTTAGCACTGCTGTTTAAGACAGCTTCAGTGTTTTCTGAGCTGCATTTTCATGTGAATATGAAGACTGAAATGAAATAGCCTGCTCATGTCAATAAAAAAGAGGTACAGAGGCTAATGTGAAAAGCACCCCCCAAATTGTTTTAGAGAAACTGAAAATTTACCAATAGAGATGTGCTTTTGCCCTGTGGCAGTGGAGCATGGGCTGTGCATGCCTGCTGCCTTGGCAGGTGCATCAGGCAAACCCACAAAATAAAGGTAGCACCTGGTAGGTGGCATCTGAGCAGGGAAAGGTGCGGGAGGAAGGTGGCTTTCCCTCGGAGGCAGTCTTACGGACCCTGGTGCGGAATTTAAAAACAAACCAACAAATCTGCAAAAAACCCAACCCCTCAAAAAAACCCCTATGGAAAGTCTTAGTTGCAGGGGTTACTTTTTTCCCCCCTTGTCTTTACTTGAAGAAACAGATGACCTTGCAGCCACGCTTTATGTAGTGGGCAGCATTTGAGAGATGTCTGAATGGTTCAAGGTGATGCTGTAGCAACATTGACGAATGATGTGAAAATTGGGTTCAGCTAAAAGCAGAACTAAGCGTTAACTCTGTGCTTCCAAACGCTTCATGCACACATGAATGCAAACAAGGACAGACCTCTCTGCAGGGGCCACACGAATTGTAATAGGAGCAGTGCTGTTGTGGGGGTGGGAAATTGTGATGTCTGGCAATCAACTAATAAAAGGCAGCATCTGCTAAGTGACGAGCCAGGCCCTTTGCTGGTGCGAGCTGGCCACACAACCGGAGAATTAGCTCTGCAAGCCGCTGTGCTTTGCTATACCAATGATGGGGCTCATGTCCAGAAGTGTTAAACCAAAGATGACAAATCCAGTCAGACAGCATCAGTGAAGTCATCCTGAAACGTGAATAAGGCTGCACTGGTCCAGCACAAACCCAGAAATGCCTCATTAAGGAATACATTTGTTAGCTAGTGCCACCGCTGGGGGAAAGCTTTGTTACGTACCTTGGAGTGGAATACCAAGTGTTGGCTTTTGTGCGTCAGCGAGCAATGCGGAGTATTAGCTGGATAAGAGTCAGGGCAATGACACGTGTTAATGAACTTCACTCGCAGACGCAAGGCAAAGCAGCCCCATATCCAACAGTGGAAATGTGTTATTTCAGACCTGCAGGTCTTCTCCAGAAAGGCATGATGAGCAGGACCCCAACCCATTGGACCTAGAGACTGTTCTGTGTAGGCATGCCTTTGAGCAGCTGCACTCAAGCTTTGCTTCAGTGTGGGGTCAGTCACCACCACACAGTTGCCTAAATATTGCTTCTTACTGTGTATGTGCGTGTCTGTGCAATTGGTGATTTTTGAGTGTTAATAATTCACTCTCCACCATGCTCTCTCTAAAGAGCAAATTGCTGCAAGGCTTCCTACTGATTCCTTGACAGTAGAAGAAATGGACTGGACACAAAGTAATTTAAAATACTGAGCTTTGGAAACCATTAGTACTTGTAGTTCCTGTTGCAACAGCACTGGCCTGTAGTTCCCACCCCTGTCCTTGAGAAACACCTGACTACAGATAAGCAAACCTACCTATTTATCCAAAAGTGAAGGCTCGTGACTGTTAATATTACCATGATAAATGTGAAGCAGGCATTAGACAGAGAGACACTTTACAAAGGGAGATAGGGAAGAGTCAAAGCAAATGCTTCCCACAACTCTTGTCCCCATCAAATAATTGATGAAACAAAAGGGGTGGGGAGGGAAATCTCAAAGGCAGTCTGAATTCAATGCATAAATAGTTTTGGACATCGGGAATGGGCTTAGTAACTACGTGTTGTGAGTGCGGTGGTTTAGCTGAGCACAGGCAGAGCTTGGTGGTGTGGAAATACGTAAGACAGCAGCAGCCTGCATGTTCAGCAGTGGATGGACATCTGCTGTTAGGCTTCTGGCTCAGTAATTAGCAACCCAGATTTTTGGAAGTGTTGAGTGCCTGACAGCTCCAGCTGGCTTCTGTCTTAATTATTAGGAGTTCAATGTTCAAGTTAATACCTTGGAAGTATTTTTTTTTTTTGGTCTAGCCCTGCATTTAGAAATCTAAGCGTTGGCAGCAGTTTGCTAAGCAGTACCTGACTGGCAGAACTTGCGGGATGATGCCGAAAACTAAGTTATCACTGTAAGAGCCGGAGGCAGGGATGGTGTGCTAAGGCGTACGGATTCCTGCACAGAAACGGGTTTTAATACGAGGGCTTCCCATGCTGCTCTGCCACATATCATTCAAGCAGGTTGCTCCGAGGGGCTTTTAGCCACTTCTGTTTGTTACCTGCTGCTCACAAAAAGCTTTCAGCTTCAGTGCTCTGGCTGCTATAGTGGAGAGAGACAGATAAACCATAAGGTTGGCAGGTGGAGATGCCATAGTATAAATATCCAGAGAAAGTATTAAGAAGAAAGAATGAACTGTTGTCAGTTTTTGAGAGCCTCTTTTTGAGAGAGACCTTTTTTGGAGAGAGGGTGGTGTCAAAGATGCCGGCCACATTTTGGCAGAAGAGAAAGAGGAGCCAGTGACTGGTTTGTCAGCTTTTGGTTGTTTATTGGTCTTTTATGTATTTCGGATAGAAAACTCAAACATGGTGAATATCTTAAGGGAAAAGGGAAGGCAGCAAAAACAGAGGTTGATAATTTATTACAGAACATACTTCCTGTGCTTTGACTGCTAAGATCCCTGTTGTTGCTAATTATTTCCCACTATAGTACTCTAGTTGGATTTACTTAAAGTTTGGTTGAGCTTTATAAGAATTTGGGGTGAAATTTGTGGTGTGGAGCCCCTGAGCTAAAAAATTTGAGCAAAAAAATTCTAAGTTGTTTGAAGCCAATACTGAGTTTTTACTGAACTTCCTAAATATCTTTTTTTGCCTTGCACAAACTGAAAAGCGTTGGAAGTTCACAGGCCTTCTCTTGTTGGGAGGCCTCAACTTTGTGTTGAGATAGCTGAGCTAAAGCTCATGGAATCCTTGAGCATTTCAGTATTTATTAATGAAAAAGAGCAGGTTATTACTGAGACTGTCTGAGAAGGTATCCATCCAGCTTAGCTTTTACTCTCTATGTAGAATTAAAGCTATAATGAATTGTAATGCAATTGTGAATGGCTCTTGGGTACCTGGCTTGTGACGCTGTTCATCAAATTGGATGGGCAGAGCACTCGGCTGCAACCCAGGGCAATTTATTATGCAAGGCAGAGACTGAAATAGTTGTTCTTCTGGTGTCTCTGGTGGTTGTGTCTCTCTAGTGCACCATGAGCAATGGAATTCTTAATAGCAACTCACAAAGTTTCAAAACAAAAGTCTTGTGTTTTTGCACCTCAATGACAAGATGTGAAACTGCACATTTATTTCTGAATTTGTATTGATCTTAAATATTCCCTAATATCTCTTTGGCATTTTTCCATCAATTTGGACAGTGAAATAAATTTGTTGCTTGTATATAGTAAGATACCAGGGTGAGTTATGTTTTTCAGTATGATGCAGTTACTAGTGCTTCAGATCTTAAAACTGGAATTCAGTTAACAGTTCTGTTGTTCCAGCCTAGGCATGGTAGTATCTCATTGGTTTTGAAGAAAGATGATTAATGATAGTCAAAGTCATTAATTATGAAATGGCATTATGGAATACATGCAACTCCAAGTGAATCGCGTCTCAGTTCTTTGGGCTTCTTAATGAACCACAACCTGAATGATAAGTGTCAACAGATCTTGTAGGTGTAACAAGTAAACTTATAAACAAAAAGAAGAAATACAACTAAACTTAGTTAGAGGGAAAGACAAAGTAACAAGCAGTAACCCCAAAAAGTTTAAACTTCTGGCAAAGTTGTAAGCCCAGGTAAAAGCAAGGTCCTTTTATATGAAATGTCTAACACCTTTGATGGGAAGTGTTTGTACCTGAGCTACTTCTAACTGAATTTGAATGAATTATTTTATGCAGTATCTTGTGAAATAGTCACATTGGCTGACACAAGAGCTTTCTCAGATGTGTTGGTGAATGGCTGAAAGACTCAAGCAAAGGATGACAAATGTCAGACCTGAGCTGAGCTAAAACATCTCTGGAGAGATGCTATGGAAAATGGTAATAGCTCTTGACCTTTTTGACACCTTTCCTAGCAAACAGGATGAAAAAGTACAGAGTATGGTGAAACTGCCCAGGGATCTTACAGTGCACCTACCACTGGAAATAGGAAAGTTAATTCAGAAGGAAGACTGGCAGAAGATAAGATGCTTCAGCCTGGGAAGGAGAGGAATATCTCACCCTGTGGAGGAGGCAGGTGGAAACAGAGGAAAGGAGTATGAGCTGGGAACTTCCAGAAAACAGTAGGTGCACATTCACAGGTTTTATTGTGGGGCAAGAGAGAAGCAAATCTGTTTCTCTTTCATAAATAGAAAAGCATGTAAATCAAATGCACAAAAATGCCTTGCAGCAGACAAAAGGGCAGGAGGGAAGAGAACTGTTTCAGCAGTGTCTTTCATGCGTGGATCACAAATTGTCACGAGTCCCTCGCTGCACAGCAGTCACCCTGCAACAACACAACAGTTTCTGGCTATTTAATTACCAGGAAAATACTGACAGGCCTGGATGATATTCTGGGAAAAGGAATAATTACTTTGAGAGGGCTGAGGGGAAGACTGACCCAAACTGAAAGCTTGGGAGGAAGGAGGGAGAGGGAGGTGGATGCCAAAAGCCAGATCAGGCCACCAGATCCGGATCTGTTCTAGACAGGAACATCCTCTTTAGATCCAGTCAGTATGTGCTTCACTGCATGTTAATGTAAATTACTTACAGCTTTCCAGTACCCTTCCTACTTGCTTTTCTGTCATTGCTGCATCTGTTTGAAAGCGTCTTGAAGATGAAGTTACTTCCTGGAGGAATTCTTGTACATTTTCCCCCCAGCAGTTCATCATTCTTATCTGCTATATTCATTGTCAGGAGGAAGATATTTTTTTTTTTTAACTTTCTCATTTTTCTTTTTGGAGGTTTAGTTACTAACTAGCTCCTGCTGACTTCTGACATTTAACCTTTCTAGAAGCTTGACTTTATTTGTTTCTCTTTTTTTTTATCATCCAGATATTTGGGTTTTTTCATAGAATCTGTTCCTGAATTCCTCTCAATCTTTACTTGACTGAAAGGATGCAATGGAACAGATTACTGCATTTCAAGTCTCAGGTCAAAAAGAAAGCAGATATTCTGCTAATTCTGTCTACTGTTTGGGAAACAAAGGAACCAAAGACCGAACGGGAGTCGTGTGGAGTATGTCCTAGTTTAATGACACATCCATACAGATGTTCATTCATCAAAATGCAGACATCCATTACATGAGACGCGTGTCAAGCCAGGCAGTAAGCTGCTTGCATTTCATGTGAATGCTGGAATGCCCTGCCCATGTGATGGGTGTCTTCCCTAGAGAAGGCACAGACATCACATTATTCCTTTTCTATATAGAAATCCTTTTCACATATGGAAATTGTTATTCGTTCCCCCTCACTGCTCTGAACATCTAACACTCATGCATCATGTCCCCATCCGATGTTTATCTTTCTTACAAACTGGAGGATATTGCTGACTCCCCGTTATTATCATCAATCCTTTTCTGCAGAACTGTCAGCCACCTAATTGCTCCTCATCTCACACTTGGGTAGAGGATTATTAGAAACTAAATGCAGGATCTTTATTTGCCCCTTTGTTTTTTTTCTGTCCATTCCTGTAACTTCTCAAGACTATTCTGAATTTTGTCCTAAATAGGCCTTGAAAAGTATATACAAGATACACATTCAGAATGAGAACTTTGAGGCGATTGATTGCTGCAGAACAATCCAGTGGAGCCTTTGTTAAGGAGAAGCGGAGGGCCCAACAGTGAAGCCAAGAAACACTCAGCAAACCTAATTAACCAGGGAGCATGTTTGATGAAATGACATTTCTAAGTAAATAATTACATTAAAAATCAATTAAAAAAGAAAAAAAGCAGCAATAACAGGATATATCATCGCAGGAGGAAAATCAAAGCTGCAGTCATCTGCGTTTTTAGATGATCCCAATTGGAAGTTAAGGAAACAGAAACTGTTTCCTCAGTTGCTGATGGAACATGTGCTTTGAATGAATCAAGACAGGTGTGCAAATATCAGGGGACAAATGACATTTCTGAGAAACCTACATATACTGGCCTTGTTAATGAAGTTCAGAGTCATGGTAACACTTTTCTGCTTCATCAGAGTTAGCTTGTTGTGGCTTTTCTAGTAGCAGTGTGTTCAACCTTTTCAGCAAACAGGTATGGCAGTTAAAACGAAGCCCCTCTGATGTCTTTGCCAAACCTCAGACAGTGTAGTAAAGAGCTTTCTTCTAAATTAATAGAATATATAAACAAAACCCTTGATTTTTACCCCTAAAAATAAATAATGATGACTTCAGTCATGTCTACCGAACCACTGATACTGGTGTAATTTTACTGCACAAAGTTAGCATGTCTGGTGCCATCAGTGAACTTTCCTTTAGCTGCAAAAGGAGGGAGAAAAACTGACTTCTGAAAGAAATCGTCATTTTTATCCACTGATAGCTACAGGAGAAAAGGAAGGATGAAGCGAGGTGTTTATTAGCATGCAGTTCCTAATTTATGGGGCTAAAGGCTGCTTATTGTTGTCAGAGTTATTACTTGTTTTCAGCCAGTTTAATTTGTTGTGATTTGGGGTTTGTTTGTGCTTGGGAAATGAAAGGCATCATTATATTAGTCATAGTAATTGCTGAGGAAGAAAGAAATGAATGTTTCATGGAAAGGCTGTGAAACTGTTTCTTGTGTAGAAGAGCTACCTGAGAAGGGCTTTACACGTGCCCTGGAAGGCAAACTCCAGATCTACCTTCCATTGCAGCTTTTGCTTTTCCTTCTTTCCCAGACAGTGAGAGTGTGTGCAGGCTTGGAAAACACAGCTCCAAAAACCAGCCTCACCTTCGTTTCATCTGAGGCAGCAAAGCACCAAAATTACATTATCTGAAGAACAGAGAGAGTTCTCTGATGCCAAATAGAGATGTCAGTAGAGAGATACTTGTGGTATCAGAGAAGTGCTGCCAAAAAGAGGGAAGGCTTCAATACAGGTACAGTTGTCTTTTAAAAGAAAGCAACAATTTTCTCAAGGGCACGGGTGGGGGTAAACAGAAAAATAAGCTTAAGTAACTTGTGCCTGAAGGGCACGTGAGGCCAACACAGTGGCAGCCTAAAAATTGATTAAAAGCAAAGAAAATCCAATAGCTTTCAGGGCTATTTACCAACTAGAACCAGGTGGACTCAAGGGCTTGTTGTCCTGCAACTGATAAGGACTGAAAAGCAGAAGAGATCTTCTCGGGATGCATATTCAGTACTGCAGATCCCTCTGACCTTTGAAGGGCAGCTTTTCCTCCTAGCCTCTCTGAGATGCGTTTCCCCTCCCTTTTCCAAGGGTATGCGGAAAGATGGGAGTGTACCTCCTTCATGTAGGCTCTCATACAGGAATAAAGTAAGTTCAAAGGGAATAATAAGCAACAGGGAAAGCGATAAACAAGTGCCACGACTTAAACTGGGCAGACTAGTGATAAAGGACTCAATGGCCAAGGCTAAAACTCTTCAGCCACTAGCTGATGGGCCCCTAAAACTGCAGGCGTAGCCTTGAAGAGGCTCAACCTGGAATTTGTAACTGGTAAGAGGGAAGGAAGATGGGTAGGAACGTTACGGGATACTCATGAGGAAAATGTGGCGCTATGCAAAAATTTTTAAGGAAACCTCCCTGACTTACATACACTTAAAGATGAATATGTCAGCCTGAGCGACACTAGCCATAAAAGGGCGTGTCTGATCAAAGATGCCTTGTAGATGGTTGTGGCATCAATAACACCACATATTTGTAGGAATTACTATGCATTTACACCTAGAGTGACTCTGCCCACCCTTTGGTTTGATTGAGCTCTAAAGATGCCTTGTAGATGGTTGTGGCATCAATAACACCACATATTTGTAGGAATTACTATGCATTTACACTTAAGAGTGACTCTGCCCACCCTTTGGTTTGAGCTCTCCTTCAGAAGCAGCTAATAAATCAAGAGAAAGGGAATATGATCTGCTGGTGTGGGCTGCAGCTCATGTCAAGTGTGTCAGGCTATGGCCTCCACAGTGAGGGGACAGGAAAAGATTGCAGTTACCGGAACTGTGAGGCTGTTTTGTGCATGCTGGAAAGGGCATGGTCACAAGGACAGGGGATGGTTGGGGGGACAGGTCACTCCCAAGTGACTGCCCCGGGTTTAGCTCTTCCCACCTTACACAGTCCTCCAACACTGTATCACTGTGCTTTGAAGCCCAGTGTGTGCAAAACACAGCTTGGTCTTGTGCTGTAAAATATCACCAGGGATGGCTTTCAGTACAGCCACCAGATGTATACAAGGTACTTTGGATACTTTGAATGGGAAGAACATTGAAAATGACATCTCGTGGGCCTTTTTAGGCTGCAGGCTAGCAGAAAGGGCACCAGCTTTTCCACAGAGCGTAGGAGAACAGCTGCAAGATATGAAAGATTTCTCATATTGATGTGTAAATATTATTTTACATGCACAAGGATAATATTTCCCTTTGTCTTTACAGAAAACCACCAGCTAAACCTTGGCACACGTTAGGATTACCTTGCCGTCCATTGTGGAGAACGGAGAGCCTTGCTCCTGGTAAAGGCAGTGGTAGGTGTTGCATATATTTTTCTTCTTTTCTTTCCTTTTCTCGATTTTTGGTCTTAAGGACCCTGTGCTGAAATTGTTGGTGGTGTTGGTGAAACTCATCCACATGAACACTACGCTTTGGCCTTAGGCAATTCTAACAAAAAATAGCCCTGTGGCTAATAAAGCCATCTACGGAGTGTACTTACACACTATTTAAACAAAAAGCAGGACTGTAA
>NW_010564206.1:102054-104867 GCF_000687285.1 Phaethon lepturus | reverse complement strand
AGAGCTGGCCCGAGCAGGGTAAGTTGGGCGGCTGTCACCCACGCTGCGATGACCCGAAGGGTCATTCCCCGAGGGGGAACACAGCTTTGTGCAATGTTCACGCAGATGATTTCTTCCAGGAACCCGGGGTACCATCGGCTACACTCTTACTGCCAAAACACAGTCCCTGGTCTGTTTCCTTAATTTACCCCTTATAGGGTAAAATATTATTGCATTCTGATGAACTCAAGAGAGCAAACTGGGACAACGAGTATGAAATCTCTGTGTTTGTTCAGGCACACATTTGCCATCCTGGAGCTAGATTAATTTACATTATCTGACATTACCTTGCAGCAAGCTGGACATAAATTGAGAGTTAAGCATAGCTGTGGGCAACTAGCTTTTTGTGCATCATTGCAGTAATAATTTGGAGTAATTTCTTTTGCTATTTTGTTATGTCAGGTTTTTAACGTTTGTAAGCTATTTAAAATGAAAAGACACATACAGGGGGGTTTGTTATAACCATGCCTCAAGATGCCATTTAGAATAATTGTGATGCTTCAGCCCTGCACAAACTCCTTTCACAGGGAGGAGATAAATATACTTTATTAAGAGATGTCCACAGCAAAGACCAACATTAAATGACTGCAGGAAGCAACATAAAAGTTGCTTCTTTCAAAGTTCACTCCTTTTGGTGAACGCACAGCCTCCGCCCTGGCACAGTTTTGCTTGAAGTGCTGGATACTGAACTAAGGAGAAGCCATTTTAAAGGAAAAAAGTATGAACTGTCAATTATATATGAAAATCAGAGTTCATTACTTAATGACTTAATGCTTTGATACTGTAGGGGATGCTTCAAGATCAGGAAGTGACTGGGAAATAAGTGGTCTCTGAGTTTATTGGACATGTGCTTCTTTATCTAAAGAAATATACTGTACTGAAAAACAGTGTCCTGCGAGGGAGTAACTGGCTGTGGTGTATAGTAGGACTTTATTTTCTTACAGGGCTTGGTTTGGCCCTTCATTTTATGACTCAGAAATCTGAAATCCACTCTCAGAACTGCTTGACCTTTGCATAAGTGAAACATGATGGAAGAACATTTCAGCCACTAATCTTCAATCGCATGACGATGTAATCTAGATACAATTTTTATTCCCTTTTTTTTTGGTTTTGCAAAACCTCTTAATAGTGCCAGAAACATGGGAGTTGGGTCACAGAAAATGCCAATGACACTTCCACTAATACCTGTTCTATGATTTACATGCATGTTATGGAAAATTGGTCTTAAGTCTTCATTCTTCTAGTTTCCAGGTAGACTGGGGAGGAACCACTTTGCAATGGTAGAAGGGATAAGATCACGAAACGGAGCAGCTTAGTTCAATCTGGTCCCTGTTAGATTTGGAACTTTCAGGGAAGCCATTAAATAAATTACATGACACTGGAAGGAAAATTGTACAGCAACACTTGATTCCTAATGATTTGTGAGACTTAGAGTAGAACATTACCAATGCTAATAAATTGCATCCTTTCTGAAGAGGGTAGCCATACTGTTATATAAATTATTTTGCAGGAAGAAGTAATTTTTTATATAAAATGGCTTGTACATGCAAAACCTATAGTAATACTGAGTGTAAAAAAGGAGCAGCATTCAGAAAATGGGGTTATAGTTTGTGGGTCAGGCTTGGCAAGTTGTGAACTTGCGGCATTGCAGTGGTTGTGGCAATAGCAAGGCTGATCAAAGTAATTGCAGTAAAATACATGTGGAAGGTTACAAATAAAAACAGCAAGTCCATCCCTGAGCTAGAAGGAGGTTGAGTTTCAGAAAGCAAAAGATAGGGTCAAAACAGAAATTGTGTGGTCTTAGAGCAAAGTGGATGTGGTGGAGCGGAATATGCTAAAAATAAGTGATGACAAGAGGATAAATTGGCCCAGACACCTCAAGACAACTAGGAACATGTAACTTGGGTGCAGTCTGTTCAGATGTGGAGTGGGAGCTGGAAGATAAGGGAAATGCGAATAACAAGTGACACGAAGCATTTTCCTCCCTTGCTCCCAAGGACACTGGGGTACAACAGCGACAGCCGGGACCAGGAATCAGCAAGAGGAGCAGCACGGACATCTGCAAACGCTGGTGCTGCCGGGCCAGACCCTTCCCCAGGGAGTTGTAAGCAGTGGTGGCCATGGCCACGGGGTACGACAGGGGAAGAGCTGTAGCGTGTGCCCGAGAGCCACAAGAAGATTTAAAGGCTGCCTTTCCCCATTATCTCCCTCAACTCTGCTTTCTCTCCACAGCAATGAGAATTCATATTTTCCTGGCAGATCCTAATTCCTTCACTCAACCTGACAAGCATCAGGGGGAATTTGTGGCATCATGGAGAAAATGGGAATTAATCCTGAAATGCATCTCGTCACGAGGTACTTGGTATCCTTTCTTCCAGCCGGCATTGGGGATCTCTCTGTGCCTAATACACTTCCTTTAAATCACACAGGTGATTGCCCATCAAGACCGCTTTCTATATTTGTGTTAGGGGGTCACAAAATAATGCTATGCTTGGGGGATTTGGCAGTGACCCCAGAGTAATTCTGCATGACCAGAGAATTTGCCTTGAGTGTTTAGGAAATCTCCTCTAAATGCTGATGCAATGAATTCAGAGTAAATTATAACTGGTTTCCTTTTGTCAGGTACTAGGCTCTGATTGATTCTAGCATGGTTCAGGTTGCAATTATTTCATGTACTTCAAGAAGTCACACAGTCCAAAGCACTAACCTGGAACCAAAACTTTGCTCCATGAAAAATACTTGGTGTTGAGGCGGAGTCAGTACAGGAGGCTATT
>NW_010564206.1:99499-102023 GCF_000687285.1 Phaethon lepturus | reverse complement strand
GGAATGCCGAGTGACATTTTTCATGCTTTGAAAAGCAAAGGCCATGGCAGTGGGAGCATTACTTCATGTGATGGCGCCTCAAAGTTCAGCACGTCTGCTTTGCTTCAAGGGTTGCTAGTGGCAAGGGCAGACAGGACAGTATAACTCTGCCGAAACCGAGCCTCCCCTTGCCAGAGATCTTGGCATTGCTTCCCTGTTCCTCCATGATAGTCTGTGTCCTATATTTAATCTGCAGGATCCTGACGCTTTGGCATTTTTTGTCACTGCCACCCCCAGAGGACTGAGGATCATGGTCACTGTCTTGCACAAAATCAGTGCTGATGCCTCTCGCATTAATTCAAGAGGCAACTGGTCCCTCACCAGCTGCAAACAGCCATAAGTTAGCCCTAGGATTTATTTGCATAATGATCTGATCCATTTTGTGCCAAAAAGTTGGTAGCAGCCTTTTTGAATAATAATGGCCTGTGTGAGCTTTTCTGTGCACCTTACTTCATGAAACACATGCAGCAGATGATGCTCTGTGTGTGTGTTTGTAGCCTCAAGCTGGATGATTTGTTATGACACAAGTAGTTTGTGTTTTAACGTATTGGGCATTTTTTTATGTTCTGGAAGATTTATTATTAGCAAGTATTTGCAGAGCAACTCGTGTTTTAGTCTAATCAGGGAAGCAGGTAATTATTTTTCTCAACAGTGGAGCAGTGATTTGAGTGTGTTTTCACATTGTAAGAGGCACCTTGATAAGCCCAATTAGAGAAATACTTGTATTCTAATAGTCTACATTTGTTCACATCTCTGATCTTGTAGGGAAGGCTGTCCTTTTTAAAAATTACTTTCTTAAAGAAATAGTCTTTGTCTTTTATTCTGTCTGAGGGATCTCAGAAAGGAAAGAAAACGGGCCTGCTTCTCACTGTCAAGAGGATTTTTCCTGATTCTGACTGAGTTCATTTCAGAAGCTTGATCCAACTGACAGCCACCCCAGATTGCTACCCCGCTTACTGCTTTTGGTATTTAGACTGGAGGCTTGATTGACAGCCAAAGGTAGCAGCAAGAAAATCCCCGATGACTCGGGCCACAGCAGCACAGGCATGGGGCAGAGTTGATAAAAAGCAGATCACTTAAAAGGCTAATTAGGACCATGCCCGTGAAGAGGCATTTTCTAGCACAGTTCTGAAACTAGAGGCAGATGAAGGTATGCACTTCACGTAACAAGTGCTACTCCGAAGTTTTTCAACAAGCACTTTGTTTGCAAAATACAGTGGCTTTAAAGTGCATTTTAGTCAGAGGTGGTGAGGTGATTAAATGGATGATTCATAACAGGGTGTACTAAGACACCCGCCTTGTGTTCTGTCCGCCGCCCCGCTGCCAAAAAAATAAATTAAAAAAAATCAAAGTTGGCCATTTATTTGTGAGATGAGCAGGCAGCTATCACTGAGCAAGGTAATGAAGTTACCTCCTGGTCACACTGGCTCTTTCCCATCCTGCCTCCAAAAACCTGCACGGCTCAGAAGCGAGTGCAGTGATACGTTCAAGGAGTGACCCCTGCTCTGCATTGCAGGGCAGCCCAGAGCAGCTGAGGGTGGGAGGTACAAAGGGGAAATGCTGTGTTCAGGTCTATTTGTGCTGTGTCGTCTTTGTGAGGACCTGTGAACCCGCAGGGTGGTCTTTTTTTTTTTTTTTTCATGCCTCTGTGTGCATGCTTGGGAGTTCCTAAAAAGCTGTATCCCAGTGATTCAGCTGCCAGAAAGACCTTACAACCCGTTGGGAGGAGGAGCAGCCAGAGAGCCTAAGAAACACCTGATGTCTCCAGGAGCTCATTCTTCAGATACCCAGAGACCAGTCAAGCAAGGGTTGCCATTATTCCCTCAAAATCTGAAATAGTCACCTGAGCCCTTCATGGCAAGCTCCCAGTAGGAACCAGTCAGAAACAGGCTGGGAATAAACAGGACTCTCATTCTTACTTAAGTAACCTGTGAATGTCAGTGACTAATGCTGCACCCGTGGCCAATTTCTCCCTGATGTAGGCAATCAGAGACATGAACAAGAGACTTTGTAAATGGCTTTATAACATGGAAAACCTTGGATTTATGGTGATAGCTGATGTTTTCCCCAATATGCATCAACCTGACTAATTTTTTTTCTGTATTTGTAGCTTGCATGTCCTCTAACTAGTCTTACTCCATAGCAACAATATCAAGCTGGTTGCTGTACCATTGCAACCAAAGCCAATGGCAGTGATCAGAAGTATTGTTGCTTCAACAATAGCAGATGTTTTATTTCTAAAAAACATTATTTAGGTCTTTTACTCCAGTCACAGACATGATCTTTTTGTTTTCTGAACTTCTAGTGAGGAAGAACTAACAAAGTGCTTTATGTTTTCTGTTTGATGGGATTCATGGCAAGCAGGACTGAAAAGCAATACAAACAGAGAGGGGAATAATTTTCTTTTCAGCTCTTGTTCGCTCAAAATTCCTTAATTTATCCTTCTACATATATTGCACGCTATAACATTTCCCCTTTCAGTTTT
>NW_010564206.1:98321-99468 GCF_000687285.1 Phaethon lepturus | reverse complement strand
AAAGAGTAGAAGAAAACACTACCCATGTGTCTGGTGTGGCTTTTTTGGTTTTTTTTTTTAAACTTCTCACTCTGATCAGTTTTGTTGCAATTGGTGAATTCTCAGTTTGCTGTTCCCAAGACACAAACCTCTGGGTTTGTTTACTACTTCTTCTCTAAGTTTCGGTCTGTTGCTAGACTGCCTTTACAGCTCTGAGAAGCTGAGTGATTGTCCAGAAAGACAGTACAAGTTTTAAAAATTGGGTTTTTTTAATTAGAAGCTGACTGGTTTGTTCTTGTGACAATGCACTGAAGACCTGATCCAGTAGAAATCATCCCTGCTCAGTATCTTTCATCATATATTTGCTACCAGAGAGAATTCAAGCATCTTACCTATTTTTATTAACTTCCGGAAACTTAAGGCGGGATTTTATCAGTTCTCTGCTAATTATTCAAGGGAGGTGGAGGAATCAATGGCATGTGTTTTAAAATGTCCATTCTTCTCTGTGCTGAGCATACGGAATGCTTCATTTCATTTGAGGGCTATGTATTCGGCTCCAGCATCACAATGAGACGTCGCTGAGATGATGAGTCTGACAGTAGCTCCCTAAAGTGAGCAAACACTCCTCCGCATGGATGCTGATAGGAAAAGCATTATCGTTTGCCAGTTGTTTGGGTTCAGACTGTGGGTTCCTGGGCAGGAAAAACCAAGAATGGCAGCTGGCACCAGGGGCAGGGAAGGAAATGCTGCGTGCGCTCTGGTGCTTCTGGGGAGGGAAGGCACTAGTGTCTGCTCTCCATCTCACTCCTTTCTTTTGGTCCAAGCGGGCAGGAAGGGCCCATCGGGTCAAATGCCAGTTTAAGCTGGGTGGCAGGTGACTTTGGCAGCTGTAAGGATGAGAGACAGCTTTTCAGGTTTTCATGTGCTGGAATATGTGGGGCTTGTGGTCCTACTTCTCTTCCTCTGTGAAGGCTGCCGAAGGCAACCATCTGTCTTTAACGAGACCCTCACACTGAGCCACCCCTGGGGCAGGGGCCAGAAAGGAGCGGGGATTCAAGCTGTCCTCCTCCCCTCTCCCCAGTCTGCTGGAGGCACCTGGCCCCATTTTCCAAGCTGAACCTCCCACCGCTGTCACCGCTGAGATGCGAAAAGCTATACCTCTGCATCA